>NW_024095206.1:0-8009 GCF_014356525.2 Nilaparvata lugens
TAGCTTCACAAAAACAACTACTTGGACTATCGGCTTCAGTTAACACCCACATTTTCAACATAACGGTACTTTACCATGTAAATCTTTTGTGCTAATCATTTCTTCATGCTATTGATAAATAATAGAGACTCGAGACGTTGTCAGTTTGTGGGTATGTTCGACGATTACTTTCGAATGTTTTCATCAATCAGTTTAAAATCATCAACAGATATTCTTTGAACCATTTAGCTTGATCCCCACATATCAGTGACCAGCAAAGTGGAAATATGAGTATTAAGATCTATTTCCCTGAATTTCGTATGTTTACAAAATTTGTCTCGTTTTTGAAAACTTGTAACTCAGCACTCAATGAAGATACAGAACTCCGAATGATTACATTTTAGTTCCATTCAGTTCTTCGGTCAATATTCACAGTATCAAAAGGCCATTGGTGCCATGTATATAGCTTTCATTGGATAATAATCTATAGTATGATAAAGGAAAGAACTGGTTTATACAGGTAGGGGATAGGAAATTCACGAATGACGCATCATCACGTCTCAACTACTCAACTCATTAACTTGACATTTTGCATATACATTCATAATTAACCAAGGATGATTTCAGGCCTATTTTTAATTTTTCAACATTTCAGTACATCAATTTTTCAGTTTGTCAAGTTTTCAAATGGACCCTTGCGGAGCACCGGTTACCTGCTAGTTTTAGAATAGAATAGAATAGAAAAACGTTTATTGAATAAATAAGAGCTACCTTAAGCGAACCTCAAAGAGGCTGCTTGACTAGGTACTATTATACAAAAACATGTAAATTCAAATATAATTTACATATATCAGTGAACTTTATTTTTACTTAACAGTCAAATTCACTTATCAGTTTATTACACTGTTTAATTTACTTACAGAATTTACTTTAAAATTACTTTAAACAGTTAAATTATCATGATATTAATTAATGTTTAATTAAATTACTTTAAACAGTTAAATTATCATGATATTAATTTTTAATTATTGTTGGCTCAGCTCTCAAAAATCTAAAGAGTGTTATAATTTATAGTCAACCTGAGCTTGCATACAAAAAAATAGAACAGAATGAATTACAACAATACAACATTAATATGAGTTACATTATGTTACATCTAAAGTGTAATTATTCAACCAAATCTTTAAAAAAATCTCTAAAAAAATTATTATACAGTAATAACAAGTTATTCCAGCAGTTGTTTGGAACTACAGTTTCTAATAAAGATCTATTATCTCTCTCAAATAAAATTTTGGCTGAGTGGTAGAGAGGTCTTCAAAGTCCTAACTCCACCAAGATGTTTTAGTTTTCACACCGAATATGGCGACCATTACAGTTGTGGATTGGCTGTTGCAAATATTGCAGCCATTTATTTCGTATTTTGTTGAATTGACAGGCGTTAATTGATTTATGACTTTGCTTTATTAAGTGGTCAATGTTTGAATGCCAGATTGTCTGCTACAACACTGTATATATATCTACTGTTGAATATATATTTACTGTGAGATGCTGTTTACTGTTGAATTCACTCCAACGACGGCTTGCTTTCGTTATAAATAACATCATAATGCTTCGCATTCAAGCAGAGCTCACAGTTGAGCGCGAATTTCACTGTTATATGCTGTAGAGTTGGAACAATAAATAATATTTATTATGACTTATCGCGAATACAAGACAAACAAAAGTGATGCATTTGGAACGAAAAAGGGTGGGAGAGAGAGTGAGTGAGTGAGTGAGAGTGCGACGAAGAAGAAAGGAAATAGAGAGTACGGTGGAGTAGAGAGAAAAATTGTTGATGTTTCTCTATTCTCTATTCTCTATGATTGATATACTAAGTATACATCATATAAATGATAGGGAGAGGAAAAATAAGGTAACCTTGTGCTATTCCTCTCCCCATTTAGATATGGTTACACATAGTCCGAAATAGGTTAAGTCTTGTAGCTTTTCACTTCGCAAAATTTTCAGACCACTAATATGTCCACAAAGTACTTTTCAAAGTAAATTTTTGTAAATGTTGGGTAGGAGAAGAAAAAGTTGTATTAGCCAGCAAAAGAAGAAGAAGATGATGATGATGATGATATGATGATGATGATATGATGTGAGGATGAAAAGAAAAGATAAGGAACGAGGATGAAGAAGAAGAATAAGATTATGATGATGATGATGACGAAGCGAGGATAAGGAGTCTGATAATAAGAAGCCGATGAAGACGCTGGAAGAAGAAGAAGTTAAGAAGAAGAGAAGGAAGAAAAAGTGTAAAGATCTGTAAGGAAAAAGAAAGTGAAGCGGGAAACAAAACGAAGAAGTAGAAAGGTAACGATGAGAAAACAAGAACCAACAGAGTCGAGAAAGATGCAAGAGATAATATGAAAAAATCTGGTGTTTTACACTCACACAACTTTCCCTTGCTCATTGATCTAATAAGCCTCATTCTTAGAAGAGGATAATCTAGGGAATAACATTATGCCGATTGGCGGCTAAATAGTTAAAACTATGATTATACTATTGTTATTGTTTTCAGAATACATTTCCTTTGTTTGAATTATTATGAAATTTGAGGATTTTTTAAAAGTTGACAAAAACAGCTGTTCTACAAATAAAATATCGACATGTGTTCTTTTGAATAAACTGCTCTACCTACCTACCTCAACGCACGAGAAGGAGATTACAAAGTAAATTTCTCAGAGATGGGGTGGACCCCCTGTTGGTTTCCCAGGGAGGACTAATGCCAGTTGGTAGAGCTGATAAATAACTATACAGGGTATGAATTTGAAAAAAATCGGTCAGGTCATTTTTGAGAAAATCCTGATAGAAATTTAACAAATTCATTCTTCTCAGAATATTACGGAGCTCCTGCAATTTTCCCAGAAATGAGACTCATGTCAGTTGATAGGGCTTATAAATAGCTATCTAGGGTATAAATTTGAAGAAAATCGTTAGAGCCGTTTTCGAGAAAACCGTGAAAATATGGTTTTTCAGCCATTATCCGCCATTTTTTCCGACTTTTAAATTGAATTTTATTGAATTTCTTATTGTGGTCCCTCGTGGTATAAGGACTTAAGTTTAAAATTTCAAGTCAATCGGTTAATTAGGAATGGAGCTATCGTGTCACAGACATACACACACCCACACATACACACACACACACACACACACACACACACACCCACACACACAGATCAACACCCAATAATCATGTTTTAGGACTCCTGGGACCTGAAACGTATAGAAATTTAGAAATTGGGGTACCTTAATTTTTTTTTGAAAGCAATATACTTTCCTTACCTATGGTAGTAGGGCAAGGAAGGTAAAAGAAGTGTTTGAAAAAGAAAGTGAAGCGGGAAAAAAGAAACTATAAAGGTAACGATGAGAAGAACATGAAGACAACATATATGAAAAAATATAGAGAGATTGTTATAATATGCTTACATTAGGGCGAGTGAGAGAGAAGGAGAGAGAAATTGATTGATTGATTGATTGATTGATTGAGTACTTTATTTATGTAGATTACAATATATATACTGGCTTATACCTTATATACAAGACTTACAATACAGCAAAATTATAGATTATTTACATAATATAGACTAAGAAACAATTATTGAACTGTATATGATATGATAAAGCAATTGTAATATAATAAACTATAGATATAATAATATTTGTATGCATCTACATAAATTGGCGGAGCTTTGACATTCATGTCCATTCTTCGGAAAGAATATTAAAAATATCCTCCCCACTAACTCTACCAAACGTATTTTCGTTATTTAAACTAAGGATTTATTTATTATGGAAATATTGTAAAAGTTTCAATCATATGAATATTAAGAGAAAAAAAACAGAAAATTGATAAAGTAATAACTATATAGGTAGATAGATCAAATATTGATTAATAAAGAAGTAGGCTGAAAGTAGATCAGGTTATCAACTTTCAGTAATAACAGCGTATGCAGTGGATAATTGAAATAACATGAGTTTATGTAATTCATATAGATATATGTATATGTATGTATATATGTATATATATATATATATATATATATATATATATAGATATATATACGATTCGTTCTATAACGTTTTAAAGGTTTTATTTGGTGGAATGGGTGAGGGAGGTTGTCATGTGATCGTTCTAGGGCCGACAGTTTCAGTCATTGTTCCAAATATGTTTTTTCAAGTCAGATGAAGCTCGCTCGGCTCTCGATAGACCTGATAGAAACAGGAAGTGTATTCCATGCACGACAGGCACTGACTAAGAGGATTTTGTGAAAATAATAGTTCAAGAGAAAGAGAGTGTAGAGAGAGAGAGAGTAGTAGTAGTAGTAGTAGTAGTAGAGTGAGAGTGAGAGAGGGAAGAAGAGTGAGAAAATGGGTAAGAATGGTTCATAGAAGAGAAGTAATCATGATTCATTGATGACTGTCATATTGACTATATGCAACTAGATATTAGTTGAGATAGGCGATCCTCTAATTTATTTATGGGACATCCTATTAGCTAAGTGGGATACTTACGCCGTATTTTATGAATTTATGACAATAATCATTCGGCATATTTTATATATTAGGGAACTTCTACACTATAGTCATGAATATACAACACGGATGTATAATAATTGAGGTTTATCTTTTACTTATCTCTTTCCTGTATAGGGCTACTTGTAATATAAATATAAAGAAAATAAAATCTCAGTACCCTTTTTTTAAAATAATATTTTATAAATATTATAAATGAATAATAATAATAATAAAATATTTTAAAAAAAGGTACTGAGATTTTTATTTTCTTTATATTTATCTTTTACTGTTTGACTATAAATTGACTAATTGACGGTTCTAGTCTCAACAAGAATGTTTTGTTCCATCATAAGTCTGTGGTTTTTCTACCGATTTTGTTTAGTTTATACACATTTTCTGGAGAATTTTAAGGTCTATATTTTTTATTTCCATCAATACCTCTGTAAAATCGACCGTTTTTGAGAAAAATAGGATTGAATGTTGAAATTATTGACTGTTTAAGCCTCAAGAATAATATTTTTTTTTTTGAATCATTAGTATGTTTGTTGATCGATTCCGTCAGTTGTTTATGAAGAATTTCGAGTTCTATTTTTTATATCTCTATCAATTTTCCTGTAAAATTGACCGTTTCTGAGAAAACTGGAATTGAAGTTGACATATAGTAAGGTGCATGTTATAATGACAGTGGAGAAAGATAGGAGAACAACATTAACGATCCTTTTGTCTTGTCAATGCCTTCTATAGACTGTAGCTGATACATGCTCATTAATGTAATATCAACTGTAATTCTTATTTAAAATAATTAATTATATTAATCTTATATATCTCATATTTATTATAATTTTATTAATCTTATATATTTTTTTAAGCAAGAAATTAAAATTATTTTTCGATAATTTCATAATGAATTTCCATAATTAAGATGAAAAATTTTGTTATTTGATTATCAATTCTACATTGTTAAAAGACGATCTGGCAACAGAGAAAGAGATAACTTGATGCCATTATAACGTGGACATCACTATAGTGTCAATAATATAATTTCGCAAACATTTGTTCTCGGTCAACTCCTACGACGTAGAATCAACTTTTAAAAAACTTACTTGTCCCGTCATCTTGCGGTAATGACTTGATCGGTGACAAAGATGTATAGAATAGATGGCAGATGCTGTTTAGATGACAAAGGCAGTGGACCGATCCGATCCTCTGATTAGAAAAACAAGATGGCCGCTATAAAAGCAGATATAGTTTTGAAAGTTAATAACTTTGTTGTTTTTAGTGCTCAAACAACTTTGTTTGACTGTTTTCAAATAAATAACTTTGAAATTGAGTTTACAATAAGTAATAGTTCAATTAATGTAGATGCTATTTCTCATTTTCATTCAGAAATATCAATTTTCTCGTTACTGATTCACTGTGGTACGGTTTGTTATGAAGTGAATGTTAGTCGAAAAATGTATCAGTGTTGGAAAATAGTGATTAATTTGGCAAAATAAATTATGTAAGTTTATCATAATTCATTTTTAAATATATTGATACTATCAAACCAAATTGAAATACTACTTTTGAGCTTATTTGAAGCTAAAACCGTTTATGGTTTCTGCTATTGCAAAGTAGTTAATGATAGTCGTCTATCAAACTCAAATTTCAATTATGAAATTAATGTTTTTATTCAAGAATACGATTTCAAATACTCATACAAAACCCAATCTTCTTCCCAAAAACTTCTTTAGTTTTATATTAAGTATTTCAGTTAACTTTGTTTGTAAGGGCTACTCGTAGGTCTATTTACTTGAAAATTAAAGATCAAACCAACCTACTCTTATTTAACTCTATTTTATAGTAATTCTTACTTAAAAATTACTTTAAACGTCGAAAGATATCTTGAAAAATAGGATAAAGTTAAGAAACGCTTAGGCTACTTTCATTTCTTTGTTAAAATTTCGATTTATTTTGTGTACCAGTTAACATTTACAAAGACGGAGCGATCCGTGGTATAGTGGGTATAGTGCTTGCGTCGCAGCGTAGAGTTCCCCGGTTCAAACCTTGATTCGAACAAAAGTTTTTGACAAGTTCATATCCCTGTTTCAATTGTAAGCTATTCCCATCTTAGTATTATCGTTTAGTCACGTTAAATGGTCGGTCCGATTGAAATAACACAGTCGTTCAAAAATGATAATATTCTTAGGCGATGTGGAACTTCTGTCAGGAACTCCCCACTAATAAATGCCATATGATTATTATGCTATCAATATTTATAAATATGTACATCTTCTATAGGTAGCTCGGGTTACCCTACTTAACTTATCTGTTAATTAGTTGAACATTTCTATCAATATTACCAGTAGAATGGAGCAAAATTAAGACAATTTGCCGGTTGCACAAAAGCTGGTTAAATTTTAATCGTAATTAAACCAAGAAAACCAATCAGAGAAGCCGTCTTATCAAAAAGGCCTTCTTTGATTTGCTATCGAAAAATTAATCAAGTTCTTCAATGTTGTTTTCTATCACGAACTGCTATTATCAAATACAACCAAGAAGATGGCGGACCTGCCGAAAGATCTCGTTGCCACAGTGAATGATTAATTCATTTATGTAAAATATCTGACTGCTAGTCGTTTTTTCTAATATAACAAAAAGTGAATTAATCACGGTGGATCTTATTTACACTTGTTTTTATATTACTCTCACTATTTTTATTATCGTAGTTTTATAACATGCTACAGAATAATCAGCCTGTATTATTTTAAATTTTGAAAATTTAATCAATGGAATTTTCAATATTATTTCTCATTTTTTTCAATATAATCAAAATTTTAATTGGGCTGTATAGGATTACTAGAACCCTGTACTATACATTATATTATCATCCTTTTTCATTATTACATCATTCATAAGTATAATTAAATGATATGATCATTTATTAGCCTACATTATTATATCATTCAATTATTCTGTACATTATTCACCATCTACTTTTGCTCTTAATATTCTCTCATTTCAATGATTTCTTGCCCGCTCCCTGTTATCCTTCATGTATTAAGTTATTTATTTATGCACCTAGGCCTACTCATTCAAAGTTTGATCAAAGATATTTATTAGAATAATGCAACTTTTATTGATAGATTTTACTTGAATTTATTGTTTTTCCAGATTTAATATTTTTTTGCGGACCAAACTAGGAAATTTATTATTTGAAATCTATCATGGACGCATATTTTTCAAGCTTAAACTGCGATAAGGCAAGTATTTATTCTCAATAAATTATTTCACCTTATAAATAATTACTCTTGTATTATTATACCATGTAGGCTGATAGTATAATTTGGATTCAAATTATATTTACAATTCCCTCAAATTGATATCTATAGGGCTATTATTAACTATAGGACTATAGTTATTACTAGCTAAACTTTATATTATTCTCTCTTATTCTAAGGTATTTTGTGTTCAATTTTATATTCTTCGAA
>NW_024095207.1:0-7991 GCF_014356525.2 Nilaparvata lugens
CCAAAAAAATTGATAAAAATGTTGTCTAAAGTTTGAGTTTATGATATCACACACTGCTTTCTTCTCTTGATTTTCGATCCAGGAATAATATTTAAAGATTTTAAATTTTGAAGGTTGACATAATACTTTAAATGAATCGCAGAATGTATTACAGTGAGTAAAAAACTTCAGAAATATTACACTTACTTGAAAAATTTGAATACAAAATCACAAACCTACTCACTATCAGTAAATATTATATGAAATATTTCTTTTATGTTTGGTTTTGAAGCATCTAATTCTAAAATCTACTTTGTGAAAATAATTGAGAACTAAAGATTTTGTGAAGTGAACAACTACAAGACTTAACATTTTTCGGACTATGTGTAACCTTATCTAATTAGGGAGAGGAATTGCACAAGGTTACCTTATTTTCCCTCTCCCTCTATAATTTATTGTATAAATGAATAAAGAATATACTCTATAGTTAGATATATTCTCTGGTATCAGAGAATAGCCAAATAGATTGGTTATCATCATCATCATCGTCATTCAAGGATTAGGCTCTGTGGCCTGTTCCGGCATCCATTTCTTCATCGGTCGTCCGACGCCTCTTCTCCCATCGGGTTTGTAGTGCCAAGCTTGAATTGGATGTCTATTTGCTGCATATACGAAGTAGATGGCTGGACCAGTCTTCCCTATTTTTCTTCAAGCTTGGAAGATTGTTTATTCTTTGGTAGAATATGAAACCAAGTTTCAAATCAAATAACATTTTATTGTTTACATCAGCTAGAACAAAATACACTACACTCACAAATCAACCTATATTTATTCATTCATTGTACAGAACACTATAATCGTAATATACTTATGACCATGGTGGAAAAACTAGGCTGAGCCTGTTCCATTTCTCTTCCAAATTTCGATAAAAAATTGATGTTACCCGTCAGATACAACCAGAGATTATAAAATGAAATTTGAGTATACTATGTATACTCTCTGGATATAACTCACATTATAAGGATACTATCTCTAACAGGTTAAATTTTGACAATAAATTCTCTATCTATCTATCCTATAATAAAGGAAAGAACTGGCTTATACACGTACAGGATAGTAAAATTATGTTTGACGCATCATCACGTCTGAACTACTGGACTGATTAACATGAAATTTTGCATATAGATTCATTATTAATCGAGAATAGTTATAGGCCTATTTCCAATTCTTCAAGATTTCATCACGTCAAGTTTTCAGTTAGTCAAGTTTTAAAATAGACCCTTGCGGAGCACGGGTTACCTGCTAGTATAATAATTACAATATTATCAATAAATCGATGAATGGGCGCTAGCTTGTTAAGTACTGAATAATATCTAAGGATCTAAGTACTGATAATTCATTATTATAATTACATTGATAGCCCTAAAGAAAAAAAGACGATCATGATATTGAATATGCCTGATATTGTAAACAAACACTATTGCCTCTTCAGTACAAGAGTTCAACAACTGCTGTTGAAAGTGGAGCTACTTAGTACAAGCTCCTCTAAGACAAAACAGCCCACACTTATTTTTGTGGGAAATCCATCAGTCAATGGCCTAAACAAAGTGTATGAATGAATGAGGAAGTGCGGTGTAAGGCCTCTAAGGAGTGAGGCAGAATTGAATCACTCCTCGGGGCCTTACACCGCACTTCCTCATTCATTCATACACTTTGTTTAGGCCATTAGATGATGGATTTCCCACAAAAATAAGTGTGGGCTGTTTTGTCTGAGAGGAGCTTGTACTAAGTAGCTCCACTTTCAACAAGCGGTTGTTGAACTCTTGTACTGAAGAGGCAATAGTGTTTGTTTACAATATCAGGCATATTCAATATCATGATCGTCTTTTTTTCTTTAGGGCTATCAATGTAATTATGAATAATGAATTATCAGTACTTAGATCCTTAGATATTATTCAGTACTTAACAAGCTAGCGCCCATTCATCGATTTATTGATAATATTGTAATTATTATACTAGCAGGTAACCCGTGCTCCGCAAGGGTCTATTTTAAAACTTGACTAACTGAAAACTTGACGTGATGAAATCTTGAAGAATGGAAATAGGCCTATAACTATTCTCGATTAATAATGAATCTATATGCAAAATTTCATGTTAATCAGTCCAGTAGTTCAGACGTGATGATGCGTCAAACATAATTTTACTATCCTGTACGTGTATAAGCCAGTTCTTTCCTTTATTATAGGATAGATAGATAGAGAATTTATTGTCAAAATTTAACCTGTTAGAGATAGTATCCTTATAATGTGAGTTATATCCAGAGAGTATACATAGTATACTCAATTTCATTTTATAATCTCTGGTTGTCTGGACGGTAACATCAATTTTTTATCGAAATTTGGAAGAGAAATGGAACAGGCTCAGCCTAGTTTTTCCACCATGGTCATAAGTATATTACGATTATAGTGTTCTGTACAATGAATGAATAAATATAGGTTGATTTGTGAGTGTAGTGTATTTTGTTCTAGCTGATGTAAACAATAAAATGTTATTTGATTTGAAACTTGGTTTCATATTCTACCAAAGAATAAACAATCTTCCAAGCTTGAAGAAAAATAGGGAAGACTGGTCCAGCCATCTACTTCGTATGCCAGCAAATAGACATCCAATTCAAGCTTGGCACTACAAACCCGATGGGAGAAGAGGCGTCGGACGACCGATGAAGAAATGGATGCCGGAACAGGCCAACAGAGCCTAATCCTTGAATGACGATGATGATGATGATAACCAATCTATTTGGCTATTCTCTGATACCAGAGAATATATTCTAACTATAGAGTATATTCTTTATTCATTTATACAATAAATTATAGAGGGAGAGGGAAAATAAGGTAACCTTGTGCAATTCCTCTCCCTAATTAGATAAGGTTACACATAGTCCGAAAAATGTTAAGTCTTGTAGTTGTTCACTTCACAAAATCTTTAGTTCTCAATTATTTTCACAAAGTAGATTTTAGAATTTAGATGCTTCAAAACCAAACATAAAAGAAATATTTCATATAATATTTACTGATAGTGAGTAGGTTTGTGATTTTGTATTCAAATTTTTCAAGTAAGTGTAATATTTCTGAAGTTTTTTACTCACTGTAATACATTCTGCGATTCATTTAAAGTATTATGTCAACCTTCAAAATTTAAATATTATTCCTGGATCGAAAATCAAGAGAAGAAGCAGTGTGTGATATCATAAACTCAAACTTTAGACAACATTTTTATCAATTTTTTTGGAAAGAAATAGAACAGGCTCAGCCTATTTTTTCCTCCAATGTCATAATTATATTATGATTGTAGTATTTTGCACAATAAAAAAAAATAAAAAAAAATTATCACTAAAATTGGAAAATATCCACATATTAGAGAAATAATCTCGCAAGACCAAAATACAAACTTAATATTCATGTAGGCCTACTGGATTTGAATCGGCAACTATTAGACCAATCAAAGAATTTTGGTGTTGAAAAAGTGAGAAAATTGGAATGAATCATCCTCGAAAGATGTAATAAATGAACATCTTGAAGACCGTCTTCAATAATTGAATTTCTAGAAAACTATTTGATTCCTGAGATATAATGTTGTATGTTGTATGTAACAGGATAACTCAATTCATAGCATCTATCTTGGCTTTGGAAACAAACCATCTGTTCAGTCTGTCATACACAACTCAATGAGATTAGCATAATATCCATGCTAGTATTTGCGTGAACAAATACTTTCATAATGTTGGAGAGATCTTGTAATCTTCAACATAAAGCTGAAAAAATGGAAATACATGTCGCATACGATATACGACTGACTTTCAACAGAAATGATCCAATAACTTTCTACATGGAGTTTTCGTACATCGTAAATCGGTTCAGGACATTTGACAGAATACAACGTGTGAGCTGTGACTTTAGTTTAATAATGATGAAAGATTAAAGGATTGTGAGCTTTGAGACAATTTTTATACGTTGACAAACTCTTTTTCTTCTTCATCTTCTTCTTCTTCTTCTTCTTCTTCTTCTTCTTCTTCTTCTTCTTCTCTCCTCCTTCTCCTTCTTCTTCTCCTCCTTCTCTTCTTCTTCCTCTTCTTCTTCTTCTTCTTTCTTCTCTATCCTCGATTGTTCCTTCTCGACCAATCTTCGTGAATCCCGAGCTTAGAAGCGGCCCCTGATGAATATTGGTACTTGTAAAGTATCCATAGAAGGAATTCCACCTTCTTCTTTTTCTCTTATTCTTTCTCTCTTCTCCTTTTTTTTCTTCTTCTTCTTCTTCTTCTTCTTCTTCCTCTTCTTCTGGATTGTACTTGATATTCAAATATGGGTTTCATTTCGTTTCGATCACTCTCCATCTTTCTCAATAATAATATTGAGCTCATTCATGAGATGGTTCTAAGTTTGTCATGAATTATATTTAAAATACCTATTATCTTTGTCGTGTCGTCGTGGTGTATAAAATCCACTTTATGAAATTGTGGTATAGTTGTTGTTGTTTATAGGTGAACTTGTCGTGTATAAGTTCACAGTAGTTGTGTAAGAGAACCCGAGTTCGAAACTCGACCAGGGCAAAAGTTTTTGACTACAACACAATCACATAGATACCGCCTCCCCGTCTTTCGGATAAGTCGATAAGACGATGATAAGTTGTCGGTCCCGTCTACCTAAAAAGTAGTCGTCATCTCTCATCATCATCCCTCTCACTCATTAGTCATTACCCACGCACAAGCCTAAGAGCTTATGTGGGCATCACCCCCAAATAAAAAAAACTCATGGAAAGCAAATTGGCAAAATGTCTTTGTATTTTTCAGAGTGTCCAAGCTGGAATTTGGCATATCAGAGAAAAGAGGAGAATCTGTTATTGCTTGTGCCGTTAGAATATAAACTCATTGATGCAATCATCTCAAATTAGCATTCATTCTCAGCTTTTAAGCCAAATTCAGCTGGCCCCCTCTTAGCAGATCATAGTAATTTGCCCGAGATTGGAGTGTTATCAGTTTTCGAGTCAGGTTTTCTCAGTTTCAACACAGAGAACAGTAGTTGCTGATATGGCCTACTGGACCTATTAGAAAGATCAACTAATAGGCCTAATGCACTGGACAAGTTTCTTAAATTATGGCTTCTGGACATTCTTGCTCACAAATTGGAGAATCGGGAGATCTGGAGAAGAAGAGGCTAGAGGGAGAGAGCGAGAGAGCCTCTGTCTTCCTTTCATTATCCTGCTAGGCCATTCATTATCCTCTCTTTCTCACTCCTATCTTTTTCCATCTTGTTTCTCATTGGTTTTTTAGGCGTAGGCGACTGCGATCGATTGATATTGGAGGCTTTCTTTCTACTATTCAAAATTATAATAACGGCACCCAAGTGTTTACAAGTGATGTTATCATCATTAAGAAACTTGTTCTCGAAAAAAACTTCAACCATAGCCACCCGAAGAGGATCCAAATTAAATTATGAATAGGCCCAGCTCTTAGCTGCATAGTGTAAATCTATTTCATGTTAGGCTTATCGATAGGTTGTTATTCAAACAACAGTGTTAGTACAATCGATTGGTTTTAGGCTATAAATGTAACATTTTTTACACCCCTCTAAGAGGCATGGAAGAATAAATGTCGGAGCCAATATTAAGTTAGCTGAGGTTACTGATCGTTCAAACTCAACTGAGAATTATTATCTTTTGTTACTCTAGTTATTTGTTACCAAAGCCTGCAGAATATTACCATAAAAAAACGATAGCATAAGTAGATATCCCATGGTATAGGGCGTTTATGTCGCAACTTTTACTGTTATCCCAAGCCGATAGTTCACGTAGTTCTTTCCTATGCAGCTGTGTGACGCTGGTAGTCTCTCAAATTGTGCCATTCATACACTATCACCCCAACAAAACAGTAAACATTGACAATAATCGTCATTAATCGGCTTGAGATAACAGTAAATGTTGCGACATAAATTCCCTATACCATGTGATATCTACTTACGCTATTGTTTCTCTATGATATTACGAAGTCTGCCTTTTTTATTGAAATACAGAATTGATATTTGCAAGATATATGCACCGTGTCCCACGAAGAGGTTCACACGTTTAATATTATATTACCTGCCCATTCATGCGTCGAACGTTTTTAAATTTTACACAGTTTACAAAGAAGGTTCTGAAAATATGCTGAGGAAATTTCAGCTCCATAACCTTCGTAGAAACAAAATCGCGGCATATTGAAAATATTATCAATTCGCTGCTCTTATAAAAACTACTTTCATGAGTAGTAAGTGAAACTACTTATCTGATTTGTTTACTACGTTGCGGTAGTCTTGCCTCATTTGATGGTACCAGAAATGGATCAAGCAATCTTCCAATGGTGCTCCACCTCATTTCACAAATCATGTCAAGCAATAACTATATGACAAACTTCATGGCCGTTCGTGGAAGTGATTTTTTAGATAGGCTACCCCAATCACCAGATTTAACTGTTTGTGACTACTTTTTATTGGGTTACTTGAAGGAAAAAGTTTATATCTTTATAGTTTTAGCTTCAATAATGATGAGGAACAAAAACTATCAATAGAAGAGGAACTTCTCCGGTTACCGCGGAGTTTCTTTGTGATAGCTTACGAATCATTTTCTCAAGTGCTGTTATCAGTGTGTTGCTGTGGATGGGTTTCAATTGGATTAATTTTGGAAAATTTCTGAATAGTTTTTCCATTTCAAGTCATATTGTCCTGAAGTCCAACAAAAAAAATTTTTTATAAAACCAAAAATACTTTTTTAATGTTTTTGATGTATCGTTTTTCAAGTAGCTGCCATTTTGTTTCTACGAAGGTTAGGGAGTTGAAATTTTCGCAGAATATTCTCAGAACCCACTTTGTGAACTGTGTGAAATTTAAAAAAGTTTGGTGCATGAATGGGCACGTAATATTAAATCAAACGTGTAAACCTCTTGGTGGGACACCCTATATATATCGGAATGTGATAATTTTATCTTACCTTTTAAGTCCCAACCATTATCAAAGACTAAAAGTTTGAGGGACTTAATGTTATCATTCTCTCAAATAATATCCAATAATACTTAAATTATTCTAAAAACGCTCAAAAATCCAAAAACAGTGCATTCAAAATATACCTACTAGTGGCTCTTTGAACAGTAGATCTCACGCAGTTTTCTCATCCACATGTTCATGGTGTCACCTGTTCACCGGCTTCTCCAGACATCTGTGTAATCCATGTTTGGCGAATCATATGATTGCCACCTGTGATGTTTTCAACCGGCATAGTTTGTTTATCACTTGTAACATTTTTATTTCAATATTTTATCCGGAGTACAATTTTGTCATTCCAACATTAAAAATATTTCATCATTAATCTAGTTTCATTTAATCAATTTCAACATAGGAAATCAACAAATTAAATTCCTATACATGCAATGAATAATCCACTTGTCAGCTGATTGATTATGAATCAATAGTCTGATTAATCATATCTTCAAAGTAGATGATGTCGGATTATGGAGGTAATTCATTTTCCTTGCACATTATCATTGAAATGCAAAATTTCAAAAAACCTTGTGTCCACATTGAAGCGCAGTTAGAAAAGGAATATTCCTGCCAAATCTCATAGAATTTTATCAACGCCTTTGACTGTAAATGCGTTACATACAGACAGACGAAAGAAAATCCGAGTTAAAACATAGACCTTACTGTGTTCGGTTAAAAATGTCAAAAATGGATGTAGTTTACCATACCAAATGGACAATAATTATTGCAAACTCTAGGAGTATTGTAGGGTCCTACACTCTTTATCTCTTCCATGTTTCTACGCTCTCGATCGTTTATATTGCAATCACTTTTGTCTGAGCTTCAATGGAAACTGATTGATCCATTCAAGCATGGAAGCTCGATCTACTATCAAATAGTAGTTCTGTGAACAGTAGAAACTCGCGCAGTTATAGACCACAGTCTACTCTTATACTGTTCATCAGAGTA
>NW_024095208.1:0-8218 GCF_014356525.2 Nilaparvata lugens
AAAGTTATCCAATTTTAACAGAGTAACTGAGTGAAGAACTCGATGAATAATTGAATCACACTGAAGAATAAAACAAACGAATTAATCTGAAGAATAATTCACACTTTAAAAACGATGAATTCAGATGAAAGGTTAGACCGAAGGCGTAAATGCACCATCGACTATCCACCATTGAAGAACACACGGAGACGCTGCAAGCTACAAGCTACAATGAAAAAGGCAAGCTGCCGGATGTGTTAGAAACGTAGGCAAAGCGCTCGCAACCGAATGGTGAAAAAGTAACAAATATCTAAAAGGTAAGATGCCTAAAGACAAGATTAAATTCTAAAAAATCGAATAGCACAAATATTAAAATTGCAACGGCAAAAAATCCGATGAAAAAGGTACGAATAGTGAAGTATAGAAAAACAGCTGATTAGAGAGTGGCAAAAACCGTGACTGAGACGTCGCTGACAGCGCAGACGCACAAAAGACACAGCGCGCAGACAGACAGACATGATGACGACATGATGTCTACGTAGTAGCGGAACGAATAACAAGTGAACCGTTCCAAAGATGCTTTGTCAGATTTTACATAAACTGGGCCCCTTGTGTCATACGGGGGTATGGCACAATAAGAAAAGTAAGAAATATGTAAAATCTGGCAAGGCAATTGGAATTGAAAACTGGGCCCCATGTGAGAACCAGGGAAAAAAAACAATGAAACCTAAAAACACAACATGAACCATAAGAGCAAGGGGATTAACTAGAATCCTCATCAATGGGAAGAGGTGCTAAACTCGAAATAGCTCTCTTAAAGGTGCCGGAGGGAGTGAGAACAGTGACAACTCGAACCTTGTCGTCCTTACCGGGATGAACTTCAGTAATGCACGCCAGCTTCCAAGTGGACTGCGCGGAACCAGGATCCTTCAAGATGACAACCGTACCGACCTTCAAATTTTCACAACTGTTTAACCATTTGCCTTTTTTCTGAAGAGTGGTTGAGGAGTGGGTCTTTTTTCTGAAGAGTGGTGGAGAAAAAGTACGAGATTTGGGGCTGCCTACACGAATGGAAATAGGACCGGCGTAATCCAAACCACAATTGTAAAAGGGAACATTGGCCTGAACGCGGGCCGCTGGTAAACTACCCATGATTTGCTCAGAGCGAAGAGCCGAAAAGCGAAAACACAATATGCAATGCCGCAATACACTTTTGATGGTGCGACGGGTGGAGGGAAACCAAATCGTTGTCTTACACTGGCCATGGTGGCCTGCACCCCAGCATGACTTATACGACGATGGTGAGCAACAATCAATGCACGAGTGAATTTGTGATTGCTGGGCAACAATATTTGATGTTTGTAATCAAATGAAGCATTTGCGTTTTGCAAACGTCCACCAACTCTGAGCAGAGAATCTGAATGAACGAATGGTGACAAGGCTTTAATAGAACTATTAGGCAATAGCTCCTGATTTTGACGCAATGCTTTAAGTTCGGCAGAGAAGGCTTCTTCTTGAATGGATTTGAAGATACAATTTTCAGCTTCTGAAATTTCAGAGACAGCTAATTGACCAAAGCGCGGAGCGACTGAATTTTGTTTTTTACAATTATGAATGAACCGTAGAACATATGCTGTTGTACGAACGATTTTGTGATAAGTTGAGCAACTATTGATTATACCTGAAATAACATCATTATGAGAAGAAGTGGTAGCTAATACCTGAACTGATTGAGAACTGTTTTCCTGAACTGATTTCTGAACTGATTTCTCTAACTGATGAGAGACATCATTTGAAGTTAGAAAATTCGACGTGACCCTACGGGGAGCGGCCACAGGTGAAGCAGGGAGGCACGAACGAGGTTCTGCAATAGGACGAATAGCTTTACAAGGACCAAATATGACCCAACCTAGACTGGTTTTCTGAAGAATGGGAGCATTTTGAGCTAGATACAATTTACCAGGCTGAAGTATAGATGCAATATGCCAGCACCAAGTAACAGATCTACAGGCTTAGGCTGATCAAACAATGGATCCGCTAATTTGAGTTCAACAGGAATTGAAATTTTGGAAAGATCAATGTTCACACTAGGAACATTAGATGATATGCTATCAACTACAATACAATTTTCTTCAACCGACCACGAACGATCAGCTGAAGACAAGCAAACTGAATGAGAAACAGATGATTGGTCTTATTCTCACCTACACTATGAATCAAAGTGTCAGAATACAAGTAACAAGTGACAATTTTTCAGCCAACCTAGTTGACATCAAATTACAATCAGAGCAAGAGTCTAAAAGCGCGGTTGCTTTAATAAATTCCCCACTAGAAGTTTGAACCAAAACTTCAGCAGTAGGTAACAAGGCGACGGTTGATTGCTGTTGCAAACACAGTGACGAAGTAGAGCTCATCGTGACATGAGAGTTCTTCTGAGGCTGTTCAGCATGAGAAACAGCTTGCTTAGTTGTTTCCACATTCTGAACCATGACGGAATTCAAAACAGCATTCTTACCCTTGGAGGGAGCAAAAGATTGAGAATGAATAAGATTTGAAGTTACCTTATCCTTAGAAGTAGGCTGGGTGTCCCGTGATTGAGGATACGACCTAAGAAGAACAGTGTGGTGACTCTTGCCACAAAGTGTACACGATTTGTCCGAACAAACATGATTGGGTGCGAAAGGCTTGAGGCAATTATAACATAACCTTTTGTCACGGACAGCATTCCAACGATCAGTAACCTGTAACTTCAATAATTCATTACAACGATTTGGAAAATGACCAACAGAATTACAAAAACTACAAGGTGACATAGAAGAGGTAGTAACCTGCATCCTAGCTTGAACATTTGATTGACTTTGATTGAACTTCGGCTTGCTATGAGCACCAACCGAGTTGGATGTACTTTGCTGTACATTTCCTTGATGATGGTTAGCTGAGCTTGAAGCAACAGCTTCCATGATTTTGCATTGTGATTCCAAAAAATTCCAGAATTTATCAATGGTGGGAATGTCGTGTATACCAACACTCTTTTCCCATTCTCGAACAGTAGCAGTATCCAACTGTAACAACATTTTGTGCATATACAACAAGTCCTTGATTTGGACTCCAAGTTGAAGCGCTTCGAGCGCGGTAATGTGGGACTTGCAAAAGTCAATGAATGCCTGTAATGATTGCGGACAGTTACGCTTTATGGTAGGTGGAGATTCAATTGCCGTGACGTGCCTGGCAGCAATTAATCTCTTGTTGTCATACCTCTCCCTTAAGAGGTTCCATGCAAGCTGAAAACCATTTTCGTCAGCTTCAATGTGTTCCACTCTAGCAAGAGCTTCACCACTGAGTGATTGACGAAGATAGAAAAATTTCAATGAATCATTAATGTTATCTTGATTACCAATAATATTAGTAAAAGCACTTGAGAATGCTTGCCATTTTGAAAGCTCCCCATTGAAGCTTGGAAGCGGTATCTGAGGCAACTGAAAATTTGCCAAAGGTGCGTTTTGAGATGTTGGCCGCTGGGAAGCACCAGCAGTGGCCTCATTGATGCGTTGTCTGCTTTCAAAAGCAGTTAATGCAGCATTTGCCTTAGAGGTAATGGAGATAAACTTATTGAGTATCTCAAAATGAGTTGAAGTGTTCTGTGCTTGCAACTCTGAATTCCATAGTCGTTGGTGTATCTTATTATACTTAATTCTAAGTGAACCTAGTTCGTTTTTTACAGTCAATAATTGATAATAAGTGGCTTCAGAGTCCACAACATAATCGTTATAGCTGGTTATGAACCAGTCTATTTCCTGGTGCAAATTGTCTCTTGCATTGAAAAGAGCAGAAGGCTCAGGAAGTGAATCTTCCTCATGATCAGACATGCTAAAAAATTAACAGAAAAACCTGAGTGAATGACAAGTAGGCACTGTAGCAATGCGATTGCTGCGCCAATAAGCAACCTTGGGCGCTGGTCCAGTACGCAGAGAGGCACGCCTGTGGGTTTGAGGCAAGTTGTATCAAGCTTGCTGTGCGGCGAGTCAAGTAGCGAGCTCGCAAGGCGGTGTGGTATGCCGTGTGTGTTTTCTCAATGCGCAATAGCCGTCTGTGACCAGTTCAGTGCGGTTCAGTCTCTCAGGGTACAAGATAGTTGATAGCTGGTGCATACACGTCGCAGCGTGCTTTGAGTTGCAGCCAGTACTGAAAATTTGAAACAAGTGTGTGAATGCTTAATATTAAACAATATAAACATACAAAGGTACAATGAAATAAAATATACACTAGAGTGGGACTAATCATTGGCGTCAAGCTAGACTATTAGGCACACGGTCACTGAAACCCCAAGGTTCAATGGACCAAGAAATGGGTAATAAAAATTAACAATTATCCTAGGTAAAGACTGGCTCAAAATGAACGGCTTGGAGGACCATTTTTACAATCGGTCCAAATTAACAATATCCTAGGTAGACACTGGGTCAAAGATGACGGGCTGGAGGACCAATTTTTACAATTGGTCCATTAACAATTATCCTAGGTGAAGACTGGCTCAAAAATGAACGGCTTGGAGGACCAATTTTTATGACAGAATCCAAGGGCAGGGCAGTGGACTGTGGATGATAGTTGGTATAAATACCTACAAATAAATCTTTGAATTCTGTACATAAAAATACTGATAGCTTGAAATGTGGTAAGTACGCCAATAAAAGACTAAATGAATCAACAAGATAAGATTTATAATAATAAGATAATAATAGTAGGCAGATGGCCACATACAAAAACAATTGTGTCAAATTTCTTGGGATCAATAAAATAATGATAGGCAGGTGGCCACATACAAACATTGAATCAAATATTTTGAGATCAATAAAATAATAATAGGCAGATGGCCACATACAAAGATTGAATCAAATATTTTGAGATCAATAAAATAATAATAGGCAGATGGCCACATACAAAGATTGAATCAAATATTTTGAGATCAATAAAATAATAATAGGCAGATGGCCACATACAAAGATTGAATCAAATATTTTGAGATCAATAAAATAATAATAGCAGATGGCCACATACAAAGGCAATTGTCAAATCTTGGGAAAATTACAACATGTGAAATAATGTAGAGAACTACAAAATTTAATGAAATTAGGTCAATGACATTAATGACCATTGAGGTCTGACAATAACTGCAAAGGTATTAATGATATTAAATTATTAATGATATTGGTATTAATGATATTGCGATAAATGCAAAGGTATTAATAATAATAAATTATTAATGATATTGGTATTAATGATATTGCAATAAATGCAAAGGTATTAATAATGATACCTGAAATGAATATAATTTGAGTGCAATAATGAAAGTTATTACTAAGGTACAATAATAATGATTAAAAAATGACAATAAGCTGTAAAAAATGCTCAGCAAATAACATACATAAAAATATATGCGGCATAGGCCTTCAGTGATTTGAATGTCAAAATAGATTCGACCTAACAATTAATAGGCGTTATGGCCTTAAAAATATCACTTAAGAGCTAAGGGTAGCTAATAAATACAATGAGGACAGTCCGGGTTGAATATAGGCGACATGGGCCTTCAATGATTGAATGTCAAGACAGACATCAATTGGAACGAGTAATAGGCGACAGTGGCCTTCAATGAATCACTTGTAAAGCCAAGGATAGCTGTCAAATCCAATAAATAAATAGGCGTCGATGGCCTCAGTGGAAGAATGTCAAGATAGACATTAATAAAATAATAATTAGGCGTCAGTGGCCTCAGTGAGTTGAATGTCAAGATAGACATTAATAAAATAATAATAGGCGTCAGTGGCCTCAGTGAGTTGAATGTCAAGATAGACATTAATAAAATAATAATGATGCATACGTAAATGAAAATTGAAAAGAACAAATTACATAACCTGAATTAAATTTTGAAGAGGAGATGCGGCCAGGCAGACAGGCAACGACTCCGCAATACCAACAGGAACAGGACATCAGCAAGCGATGAAGTGATTAGGCCATGCAATGACAAGCATGGAAACGTCCATTACAGCAGGCGAATCCCCCAATGGAAAGTAGGCTGGAGCGAGTAGAATTCCAAACGAATAATCCGATCTTCAAATTGTGGAATTTTTGGATTGATTTCCAAACAGTAGAGATGATGCACTTGAAAGTTTGAAGTCCACGAGGTGAAGCCAATTGTAGAAAAAATGGCAACTGAAGCTTACATGAGGTTGCAATTTTTAGACAAAGTTTATCCAATTTTAACAGAGTAACTGAGTGAAGAACTCGATGAATAATTGAATCACACTGAATAATGGAACAAACGAATTAATTTGAAGAATAATTCACACTTTAAAAAGGTTCTGTAGATCAAATAAATAGCGTTGAAACGCTCACACGAGGTTGCAATTTTAGACAAAGTTTATCCAATTTTAACAGAATAATTGAGTGAAGAACTCGATGAATAATTGAATCACACTGAATAATGGAACAAACGAATTAATTTGAAGAATAATTCACACTTTAAAAAGGTTCTGTAGATCAAATGAATAGCGTTGAAACGCTCACACGAGGTTGCAATTTTAGACAAAGTTTATCCAATTTTAACAGAGTAACTGAGTGAAGAACTCGATGAATATTGAATCACACTGAAGAATAGACAAACGAATTAATTTGAAGAATAATTCACACTTAAAAAGGTTTTGTAGATCAAATGAATAGCGATGAAACGCTCACACTCGGTTGCAATTTTAGACAAAGTTTATCCAATTTTAACAGAGTAACTGAGTGAAGAACTCGATGAATAATTGAATCACACTGAAGAATAAAACAAACGAATTAATCTGAAGAATAATTCACACTTTAAAAACGATGAATTCAGATGAAAGGTTAGACCGAAGGCGTAAATGCACCATCGACTATCACCATTGAAGAACACACGGAGACGCTGCAAGCTACAAGCTACAATGAAAAAGGCAAGCTGCCGGATGTGTTAGAAAGTAGGCAAAGCGCTCGCAACCGAATGGTGAAAAAGTAACAAATATCTAAAAGGTAAGATGCCTAAAGACAAGATTAAATTCTAAAAAATCAAATAGCACAAATATTAAAATTGCAACGGCATGTTGAATTTCACATCCAATTCAATGATTGAAATCATTAGTTCCTTCTTTACCGCCTGGAGCGCTCATTTCTTCTGCTCACATTTCGTCTTCTCTCCAGCAGCTGCTGCGCTCTGGTGACTGCTTTTCAAAGCTGGACACAGCCTATGACACAGCTTTTTGATAATGGCGTCTAGCGACTTCTCTTCTTCTCGTCATGTCGAAGGCGTTTTCGTTTGATCTTTTCAAGTTTTTCTGGTGAAAACTTTGCTCAGTGCAATGGGATAATTCTATTCCTATTTCTTCATTCTTGTGAGTTGGTGGGCGCGTGCGCGTAACGAATTGATTCCATATCAATTTCATTTTCTTTGGGTGAACCCGTAACAACATCTACTTTTGACTGTAACTTGGCGTGCCTTGTTAAGGTTTTATGAATCTACTTCAACACTATCATCTACTTTCAACTTGGATTGACGTTCCTTGTTGCTGTTATTGAATCTGTTTCAATATCATATTGAATCTTCTTTTAAACTTGATTTCGAACTGTAACTTACTAATGTTTGGTAATGCCCTGCCTTTACTTGACTGTTGTGTTTAAACTGGTAGCCATACACTTGCTTAGGCTTACCTCAGTTTCCATATGAACTGGACAATTCAACTAAAGTTAGCTCTTCAAATATTGAGCAGTGATTAATATTTTCTTGGAAGATCTTTCAATGTTTCCAAATGAACTGGGAGTTATCCATGTGCTGTAACCAATCGTCTTATCCATACAAGTGTTGGAAATCTTCATCAATTCATCACGGACAGTATAACCATACTTCAAGCAAGCCTACCTTGACTATTTCCTGGAACCAACTTGAACACCACTATCATGTTGAAACCCTAGGTAACTGCATATTTTCACCATCTTTGTATTGCTAATTACCTTTATCTTCCTATCCCTTAATAAGGTTAGGTTGAGTTCATTTATTATTTGGATCTATTTACTTAGGCTAATTTTGATTTTTTGTTGCTTCATCATAGGTCAGATTTTTGTATGAAACAAGAATAACTTGACAACCTATTGTAATTTTTTCAATCATGAATGTTGTCAGAACATAATCTTTTCTTGTTCATGATGCAACTTACTATTGCAGAATCACTTAATA
>NW_024095209.1:0-7992 GCF_014356525.2 Nilaparvata lugens
ATGAGCTTTCACACTTATAATAAACCATGATTTCATAAAAAGTTGCCTTTCTATAGTGAGGTCCACGTTATAATGGCAGTGAAGAAGATAGGAGAAAACGTTGCCAAGTCTCTCCATTTTGCTACTGAGTGTACACAGCTGTTACTCATTCATCCCATTAAATTTGATCTTATAATAATTACATTATCATTATAATATTATCATTATTTATTTATTTATTCATTTATTCATTATTCATTTCATTTATTCATTTATTCATTTATTCATTTATTCATTTATTTCCTTTCCTTGATAAAATAATCAATTTAATCTCAAATTAATCAAGAAAATATATTTTTCATAATTTCATTCGAAAATTTGCTTTCATAACTGAGATCAGATTTTTATTCTTATACAAACCTGAAATGGCGGCTATTTTAAAAAGCTGTGATACAACAATCTGAATTCCAAAACAACATAAATTAAGTTAATTTGGTAGTTATTCTATTCCAATTGTTTCCCTAAATAATAGAAAAATGGATATCCTATTAAAATAAGTATTTCATGGAAATAATCCTGAAATGACTTTCAATATTATTATACCGGTACGAGTAGGTCTAGCCTATACGTGTATCTAACTGAAGCATGGATGAAGTCTACTACGATGGTTAGTTATCAACGTTTTAAATGCTATTTCAGGTATTTTAATTTGTGTTTCTCATACGGTAATGTCTTACAATTATTTCATTATTTCGCAAAATACATTTAAATCAACTATACGACTTGTGTACTCAAATATTTTGATAGAATAAGAAAAAAAGGCGGCTGAGAATTTGTCTACTTTTGTACTGTCACTATCAAAGTAAAATAAAATATTCTGGCAACGGACAACATTGCAAAGCGGAGAGAGATAGCGCTATCTGTTTCGTTGTATGATAGAAAAGGATAGCAACAGTATTGTCAATTGTACACTGCCATTATAACGTGGACCTCACTATAGTTTTATTCACTATATACTAAAGTAATAAAAAATTCAAAATGCTAAAGATTTGAAAGTAATGTCAATTCACAACATCCTCTAGACCTAGACAGTCTCTTGGATAGATTTTATGAAATTCGAACTCAGTATATAATAATATAATACATCTCAGTAAGATTCTAGGATCTATTCTCCAATTATTATTAAATCACATTAATAATATTATTATTTCAACAGTATACAGTCCATGTATTGCAACCTCTTCTATACTGTATCATCCAACGTTTTATTATTTTATTATTTATTCTGCTCATCAACGTTTCTTAGTAAGTCCTCTCAGTTTGTCACTTCATCTTCTTTCTGATCGCTCAGTACGTCTCTATTTTTTCCGAATCCACAGATAGAAAACCACACATTCACACCTAATGTCTCATTACCCTTCCCCCTCTCGTAATCATGCACTCTCTTAACCTCTCCCTTATCTCCTCAGCAGTATTTCCTTATCCTTTTTCTCCATCAAAACATTGATTGATGCAATTTTTCAATCCCATTGCTTGGAATAATTCCGGCTAAGTGCCTTCCTTCAGCAGGTCAAAGCCACTTTTCCACTTCATTAAATGCATTGCAAGCTTTCTGCTTTTTTCTCTGACGCATTTCTTCAGCTTTTTCATGCCCGGTTCTTTTTTCATCCATTGAACATCAATTGCTAATCATTAGAGAGTTTTTCATTGAAGCGGGAGGTGGTGATGAATATTGAAAGATGATTGTACTTTTTCTTATCCTTGAAGATGATTTATTAACATTTCTATTGCAGCATTTGCCTATTACCATACTATATATCCATTTGGCTTCAAATTGAACTTATCTCGATTTTTTCCGTTGGAATTATCCGAAATAGTTGAGTGGAAAGCTGAAAAAAACATAAAACATCGATTAGCAAAATAATCAGAAAAGGAAAATACGATGTAATAATGGAAAAAATTGAACAAGAAAATTGAAATTTTCGAATTTCAATGTTTGGAAGACTTGGCTATCTGGAAAATTTGAGTCAAGGAATTTAAAAACTCTACCGGTAAAAGTCGTCTATTTCTATGTAGAGGTCTGTAGTAGAAGACAGTAATATTATAGAGTATAATAAAGTAGAGTAATACTGCAAAGATAGATTATACTTCCTTATAGAGATTATATCCAGTGATAATATCAAGCTCAAATGTTTGCAACATAATATTCTTATCAGTCATGAATGATAAAATGAAAATTATTCACGAATATATTCAGAATATATAATAGAGATTCATGAAACCCTTTCAAAGATTAGATAACTACAAAGAAGAAAATAGAAACTAAAAAACTGAACCATAAATCATTCAAAGGAGAGAATACGAATTAGAAAATCATTCAAAGGCGAGATAGAAGCTAGAAAATTGGACCCGAGGACATTCCTACCATTTGCCCTGGAAACAACTTTAAAATCGACTAGAAGTCATTTTTCCAATTCGCACCCTGCAAACAACCTTTAAATTGACCAGAAGACCATTTACCATTATTTGCACCTGAAACAAACTTTTAAATCGATCAGAAGTCATTTTCACCATTTGTACCTGAAACAAACTTTCAATCGACCGAAGTCAAATCAAATCAAATCAAATCAAATGGCTTTTATTTTGCATATAACAAAAATACAAGAAAAAAAACTTATAACTCAATAACATAACATAATTTTACAAACAGTGTATACTTTAGGCAGAACAAATTCTAAAAATATTATGCATCACAACCACTTAGGCCAGAGCTGTGTGTGGTACATGGAGTCTGTTAAAATAGCCAATACTATTTAAATATAGGCCTAATAGCCTATATTGTTACTTAAAATAAGCATTTTATACTTATAGAGAGAATATACTTTATACTAGAGAATATACTTTAAGAGAGAATATACTATAAGAGAGAATACTATACTTTAAGAGAGAAGAATATTGCAAAAGTATTAGAAACTAGAACAATATAAAACTACAGTACAACACATATCAGTGGAACAAAGAAACCATATATTGTTGCACTACAATAAACAACACAGCATATACTAGGGTAAGCGTAAAATCTATTTATATAAATTATAAAAACTGATCACGACTGACTGATTGACTCTCGCATCATCAGCAAAAACCATAAAATTACCGTAATACTGTATTACTATAAACATCGTTTGCAATACAGCTTCCTACAGATCGCAGTGCTCGCTATTCATTTTTATTATTTTTTCATTGTTATTAACAAATTAATATTTTGTTTATTTTTATTATTATTTTTATTATTATCATTACTATACGAGAATTTTTCTTTTTATGAAACGGAGCTGTGGGGCATCAGTTAATTAGTTATTGATAAATAGAATGAATTAGTTCTTCAATACCCTCCCTGCCAATCTCCTTCAACCAACCAGTAATAAGTTTTTTTAAATAAAAAGGGAATAATCCTCTACCCTTCTTAAGAAAGCCGGAATGTTTCGGAAAATGATGTGCGAAATGTAATGAGTGTTTGTAGTGGAGTGAGCCCCCAAAGTCTAGGTACTTCTATGCCCAAAGACTCCGCCGACCGAGTACTATAGTTGTGAGCAACTCTCGTGAACATATCTGCTCTATATTTATGAATATACAACAGTAGGCTCTTGACATACAACTGGCGAATATCGAGAACGTTGAACTCGTCATATATTAGTGCAGTTGGGGTACGGAGGTTTTTTTTAAAGCAATTTTTATAATTAGTTTTTGAGTTATCAATAACGGAGATAGAATTGTTTATAAGCACCCCCATAAGCTAAAATCCCAGCAACTATTAACGATTGGACATATGCAAAGTATACATTCCTAAGTTCATCTTTAGATAAAACTGACGTAAGTTGAGAAAAATGTAAATGGATTTACGTATTTTATTTTCAGATAGGCAATGTGAACTGACCAGTTAAGTCTTTCATCAATCATAATTCCCAAATACTTGTAAGAACTCACTCTCTCAATACAATCGCACTGACACTGATTGTTATCTGGATTCCCAAAGAATGTAACATTAACGTGTCAACAGAAGGCTCATGATTTTCCCGTAAAGAAATTTCCATGAATTTTGATTTTTTATATTAAGCGTCAAAATATTATCATCAAACCACGCCTTCAAAAGGTGGAGATCACGAGAAGCCTTTTGATACATTTCTTCCTTATTCACCCCGGTTACATGCAGAGCTGTATCATCAGCAAATAGGAACAGGTTACCGTCAAGTGGCAGTTTAGCTAAGTTGTTTATATAAATCAGAATAAGAGAGGCCCCAAGGTGCTGCCCTGAACCACACCGTATTCAATGTTGTTAATTTTACTCTCAACACCCAACAGTTGGACGACCTGTTTCTATCCGATAGATAACTCCTGAACCAATTGTAAGAGTTGTGACGAATACCTAACATTTCAAGTTTTTTTAATAGCTTCGATCTATCGACTGTATCGAAGGCTTTGGCCAGGTCCAGAATATTATTAAATTTTAAGGTTTTTATTATTGATTGGTCTACTTCTTGAGTAATTTATACAGTGCATCAGATATGTTTTTGTCCTTCCTGAATCCAAATTGTCCATCTGCAAGAATGTTGTAGCCTCAATGTAATTATCAACTGAATTTTATAATTCTTTCTAAAATTTAGAGAAAATGCTTAAAATAGAAATAGGTCTGTAGTTACTTTCATGGGATCTATCACCATTTTTAAAAAGTGGAAAAACTCTGGCTATTTTAAAACTATCTGGATAAATACCTGAGTAATGCTCAAATATAAATGTGTTTAAGGGGTTTAATAAAGATTTTAATATGTTGTTTGAAAAATTGAGCAGATATATTGTCGAAGCCGGGAGCGGACATGCCTCTTATTTCGGAAGCAAATCTACAAATATCATCATCATTTACCGGATGCAAGATGAAGTTCGTGTCGAGTCTATAGAGATCATCATCAATAGCTGGAACACTATTGGAATGAACGGCCTTTGCCAAATTCTCCCCTACGTGCGAAAAATAGTCGTTGAATTCATCTGCAACTACTCTCGCTTTATGAAGTGGAGAATCAAAAGTATAATTTTTTTGAAATGATCTAATGGAAATCCTTCTTTTTTATTATTCTTCCTGAAATTTCATTTATTACGCGCCAGAACTTTTTGGGTCATTACCACTATCGTTTACTTGATCTCTATAATATGGGCTTTGGTTTTTTTAAGTAAGTCATTTAATCTATTTCTATAGTTTTTAAAGTAATTAATTAATTCTAAATTAAAGGTTGTCTCTTAGTAAGCCTATGTAAATTATCTCTCTCTCTAATTGACCTAACTAATCCATCCGTTATCCAGGGCTTTATTTTTCTAAAACGTGAGTTCACTTGTGTGAACCTCTTTTTGACCTTTCAATGTTAAATTTTATAATAGAAAAAAAATTATCTGCTGAAGTATTAACATCATGTCGGCAATCACAGAGTCCCATGTTTCCTCTCTGAGAAAAGATTCTAAAGTTTCACTATGAATGGAAATTTAGGTGATTCAGTTGTGGTTGTATCCATAGAATTTGAATTTATTTGCAAGGCTACTATGTAATGGTCTGTTATAGAAACTTTGCAATTGCTGACTGAACTGAAGACACATCAATATTTTTATAAATACATGATCAATCAGTGTACTGCTATTATTTGTTCCTTGTTGGTTTATCAATACAATTGATAAACCCATTTTCGTACAAAGCATCTAAATAACTGTCTGTTTGTAAGTCGTTATTTAATATATTAATATTAATGTCTCCTGCGATTATATTGGTTTTGCCCTTATTGGTTTCAATACAATAATTTCTAAGATGATCAGTGATTCCTGTACATTAGAATCATGGGTTCGATAAATTGCTAATAAACAGTATTTCTTTTTATCATAGTGAAAGTCAATTTCTACAGCATTGACCCAACGATATTCAAACTTCTTCCCAACTGATGATAACGATTTCTTGATAAAAACAAGCACTCCGTCGTTTTGTTACGCTTATCTGCTGTCTGATAAGTTTCATAACCGTCAAGTTGCTTGATTCATCTATATTGAGCCAAGTCTCAGTCAACACAATAATGTCTATTTCAAAATCTAATGAGTTGAGTCCCACCAATAAATTGTCAAGTTTTCATTGTAGCTTCTTATATTTAAATGAATATTTTCAAGCTTCTCTCTTTATTAAAAAATAAATTGAATGAATAAATGTATCATACTCTCTACAAAATATTGTATTATAATTGTCTAATTCTATTTCATGTATGTCATAGACAGTAAAGAAAAATTCTAAAACAAAAAATAATAAAAAATCTCCGGGACCATCCGCCCGCTCAACCGCCACAAAAAATACAAATTTCATGTAACATAATGTCCGGAAAAAATTTGAACATATATACATGGAGGAAGAATAGATGGTTTTTTTTTTTGGTATGTGTGTAAATAAGAACCATAAATTATAGACAACACTAGGGTGTATCATAACTGATAATAAAGCAAATAGTCTATTATGTTATCATAGATAATATTTCAAAGTAGGACTATGTTGATATCATTTACTTCTGATAATTCTCGAAAAATTATTCGAATAATTCAATATTATTAGCAATTACAAGCAGCATTATAAGGATAAATCAACATCCGTTAATATCAATATTAATTGACATCAATCAATATAATTGTAAAGGGTACCGTACTACACCACATCATAATACTTTAGCCAATCATCGAATTGATATCGCATCATTATTTTCCAACAATGTAATTATTCAATTTAATTATTAATTCGAAATGAATACATTACTTTATGATAACAAATATTCGAATTGAATCCTATTACTTTAATAATGCATTATTCGAAACAAATATTTCACCTCACTATAACTACCCAAGTTACAGGAATTAGTTAAGCTTTTCTTTTTAGCTGCTGTAACATATTAAATTTGGGTAGATGAAAGCCCTAACAGAAATAGTAATAGGTCTAAAAATAAAGTAACTGGCTAATATCGCCAAGCAGATAATAAACAAGATAGATAGCATCAGCTTGTTCTGGCTAAATGGTACACGAACTTAAAAGGGATTTGAAGGAAGTTTACTACTCATAAATAGATTATTTATAAAATATTTGAAGATTGAGGTTAGGTAGATGTATTCACAGATCGAGTGACCTAGAGATCGATCAAACCGAAGAACGTAGAATCTGACCAAACCCCTTGGCAGAGCTTTATTGCATTCGGATGGTGTGCAATGTGAAAAAAACACCCGTCCACGTGGCTAATATTAGGTAGCATGGAATTTATAATATATAGAATATTAACTAGCATGCAAAGAGCATAAAAAAACCCAAATAAAAATAATTGATGTATTCAGGAATAAGAGTTACCAGGCGCATGAATACCTAATAAAATTTGCATGACCAATAGTAAAAACAGCAGTTAATGGGCGGCAACGTGGGGGTTCAAATATTTCTATATATTTATATAAGTGTACTAGTTTTTGTATTATAAAGTTTGTGTAATCTATGTTATCATATGGCTCGAATGCAAAGAAATTATTAATCATATAATCTAAGCAATATTTTGGCATTTTTGTAAGATCTATTTGAATAATGGCGGAGGATTGGGATATTTAAATTTATGATTAATTGAAAGTCGGAAAGAGGATCTGTAAAACTTGAGAAGAAGAAGAACCAACACTCGCCAGCCAGATGCCACCATAAGAGGACCCCATATATTTAGAGCGAAGTACTTATTAATAATTTTGTAAAAGTTAAAGTTAAAGTAAATTATTAAATTTCTTAAAGACTTCGTGATGCTATTGTGAAGCTTTCAAAGCAAACCCTAACCTATCTTATGAAATTATTAAATATAATCCAGGTAAAACCTAACCCTCAACCTATTTTGTCAATTAGTGAATTTCTACATTGTTGATAAACGATGTGGCAACCTTGCAATGGGTGAAAGAGATAGCGCCATATGCTTTGTTAAT
>NW_024095210.1:0-8109 GCF_014356525.2 Nilaparvata lugens
CTAACCTATCTTATGAAATTATTAAATATAATCCAGGTAAAACCTAACCCTCAACCTATTTTGTCAATTAGTGAATTTCTACATTGTTGATAAACGATGTGGCAACCTTGCAATGGGTGAAAGAGATAGCGCCATCTGCTTTGTTGAATGATACACAAGGATAGCAACACCATTGCAAATCACATACTGCACATTATAACGTGGACCTCACTATAGATACTCAAAGAATATTTTTGAATAACTATGTGATAACTGTGACCGTTGCTGGCCGTTACTCTGTATCTGAGACAAAGAGAAGCTGCTATCTAAAACGTCTGAATAGATCGTGAAGTTTATGGTTCGAGGTTTTCCAGTTTCATATTTGAAATCTAGGCTTCATATCAATTGCTTTCAATTCTGTGAACTCAAGTTGCTAATAATATAATATTTGTATGGTTTTTATGAGTAGCTTAATATTGTCATTTAATAAGTGATGGTAACTGGAGCCTAGATTTTGATTTTGAATGTACTATGCATTTGAAAAGGGACAGTTTGGTGCTTAATATGCCTGTTATGCCTTCCCATCCAGTGTAGTGTAGGCTATTACTTGTTCCTAACTGAATGAATGAAATCTGTGAGTTGATATTCAATTTGATTCCAGTGAAAATTCAAAGTCAGTGGGAATAATATAGGAAAGATATGTTGCCATTTTCCCGCTTCCACCGCCTTCTGTAGCTGTGATTCAAGTTATCCTGGTAGCCTATATCTAATCTGATATCAAAGTTAAAGAGAAATCAAAGAGATGTTGTGAGTTCAAAGTAATTTATCTGAGCCAAATTACTTGAGCAATTTGAATAATTATCTAATTTGAATCTTTTTAAGAAATTTAAATTATAAATATGAGCAATTTATTTGATATCACTATCAGTGGTATAAATTTATGAATTTAAGCAATAAGTTATCACAATCAGTGGTCTTTTTGGTTTGCCCACTGATCGTGATGATACCTTTAGGCTAGCTACACACATATCGATTTTGATCGTTCGATAAAAGGTCGTTCGAATTTTTATCGTACGACCAAAACTAGTAGATTTCAGACACATTGATTTTATAACGATTTTGATCGTGATCGTGCATTTTTAATGATTCGCATCAGCTGTTTGCCATCTTTTCGCTATGTATAGTTTGAATAAAAAATCCATTTCAAGTTCTTCCATTTCCACTTAATATGGAGTTATTCCACAACATATCTCTGTTCCTAGTGTGGAACTGATATTGTTGATTCTTGATGAATAATATCCAATTAAACACCTAAAATAAATGAAAAATGAAAAATATTTTATTCATCCAAAACTAGTACAATAACAGGAAAATCTGTTTATTATCATTGAAACATAGAATTGTACAGTAATAATGATGTAACAAAATGATAAGTTTCTGTTATAAGAATGAATAAAACAAAAAACGCCCCGAGGCCTAGCTTGTGTGGGGTGGTATGCATAAATCTTAAAACTAGAGCTAAGAACTACGTAGATGGGTAATTTGATGCGACCGACTGGTCTCTAAATATTACAAATATAATGCTAGAATGACATAAATTAGAAGAAACAAAGTGGAATTCACATAAATAAGCTATTATAATTATAAATAGGATATACTATAATTCTTAAAATACACTGACTACCAAATTATCATATGAAATTAACCTCTAACTCTATAGATGATGTTGAATGATGAAATTATTTCACATGAAGCAATTCACGGAAAAACAAAAGATACAAATACAAAGTATATGCACAATATTCAGTGTAAAAGAATAATGCAGATATAATGACATTGAAATGCAAAGTACATCAGGTTGAGTTATATCAGGGATATGAAAAAAGTATTAGTATCCTCTAATTGCATAAGGTACTCGTTCACTTCTTTAAGAAAAGTGTGTTTATTATCCAATGATTTTAGTGTAATAGGGAGTAAATTATTATAAAACTATGGAGCTGAGAAGGAATAAAATTTTTTGAATAAAGTTAAATTTGGTCTTGGGATATTCACATCCAATCGATTTCTCAAGATATAATAATTTAATCCAGGTCTTTCACAACGTCGTTCAGTGCTGGCTCTATCGAAGAATCTTTAGTACTTTATAAATAAATAAATTTCAGAATGGCAATATTCTCATTGCTCCAAAGAAAGGCCTTGTATGTTCAACATATAGTAAGAAATTCACCAAGAACTATTTTCCTGATTTTAGTACTGAAAATACATTACATATATCTGTAGCATATGACTGATCTGAAGTCGGTGCAGAGGTAGGAGAGGATAGAGCTATCTGCTTTGTCCAATGACAGACAAGGATAGCAACATCAATGTTAATCAGATACTGCCATTATAACGTGGACCTCACTAAAGCTACATCTAATACTTCAAGCACATGAATATACTAGTAGTTCTGTGAACAGTAGACCTCACGCAGTATTCTCATCCACAAGTACCTGATTGAAACGATAGACCTTATGGAAATACAGCAATAGACTGGCTTCTCCACACATCTGTCTAATCACTTGTCAGCTGATTTATGATGAATTATTCTATAGTCTGATTTTTACTTTAATATTGGCGTATGAAGGAGGCTGCTTTTTCCTTTTATATTATCCTCGAAATGCAAAATTTCCAAAAACCTTGTATATACGTCGACGCGCAATTAAAAAAGGAACATACATTTAAACATTTGAACATTAAAAAACATTAGAGAAATGCCAACATTTGAAAACATTGAACATTTAAAAACATTAAGAGAAATGCCAAACCGTCGACTTGGATCTTAGACCTCACTTCGCTAGGTCAATTATCATTTCAACACTTCAATTACTCTATAATGAATCAAGTCAAACACCCAATCACCACTCATTACTCTACAAGAATAGAAAATTATCGTTCACTTGTCATAAACTTCTCTCCTAAACAATGGCAGCTTTCATTCATGCTTCCCACGCCGTTACAACTCAACAAAATTATTAATGAACCACATTACTGAAATACTACGTGTGAATTTTCAAAACATCAATCACGAAATCTAGTGTGACTAATTATCAATGGAAGGAAGGAGAAGAAGGAGAAGAAGGAGAAGAAAAGAAGAAGAAGAAGAAGAAGAAGAAGAAGAAGAAGGAGAAGAAGAAACTCATTCACTATAGCTCTCTCTATAACTATAGTGATCGTATATACTATAGAGTGAGGTCCACGTTATAATGGCAGTGGAGAAACATAGGAGAACAGCGTTGCCACGATTCTCTGCCTTGATACTGCCTTCTATAGAGGATAGCTGATACCGGTATATCTGATGTAATATCAACTGTTCATTCCTGTTTAAAATGATCAATTTTACTTAATTCTCCAAGACGATTTATTTTTCAATGATTGAATAATACATTCTTATGATTGATATTGAATATTTTGTCAAATAATCATATTTCCAAATTAATGTCAACTATTATTCCTCGTTTAAAATAATCAATTACAATTTATTCTCCAAGAAAATATATTCCTTAATATACATTTCCATGATTGATATTAGATATTTTGTCAAATAATCATATTTCTTCACTACTAAAAACCGATCAGGCAACATTGCAAAGCTAGAAAAGGATAGCACTACCTGCTTTGTCGAATGATAGACAAGGATAGCAACACTATTGTTAATCAAATACTGCCATTATAACGTGGACCTCACTACAGTATTCAAGCGTCGTATGTTCGTCACAGGTGATTTGTAGCAGTTACAAATTACCTGTTACTAACCAGGTAACTGGTATTTATAACTGTTACTGTGTACGTGTTCTGAAAGTTTAAGCGTTATTTTCACGGCAACTTTTACAAACAATGGTGAACGCTAGAGTTGATTAGCATCCATTGATGATAAAGTAGGGTATTATCAATCAATATTCAAGATGCGTGTTGATGATTATGAACGGGTTGTACTTTGCATGCGAGAGTTTGGTGTTGTTCATGCCATTTAAATCACATGAAGTGCCTATGATGATAGGGCAATGATAGATCTCGCTTGATATCTCACGATATTTCGTATTGAAATTCTGTGAGCATAGTTTTTAGATAGCATACTTCTCCATACAGTCAATCCCAGACCAAAATGGTTGATTTTTATTTACAATTTTATGCATTATTCTCAGTTTCATATTGTTATAGTTATTTTGTATTATTTCTTATTGTAATGTATTATTATTTGCCTGTAAGGTTGAGTGGTAGAAAGGACTTTCTAGTCCTAACTCCGCCTAATAAAGAGTATTTTCATTTTCATTTTCATTTTCATTTTCAATCCCCTCTCTGTTTTGTATATGGGATTCACCAGAGTTCTTAGATTTTCTCCATCATGAAAGCTCAAACAAACAGATGATATACATTGAATATTTTTTTTCTCTTGTACTCCTCACGTCTGAAAGAGATCTTGGAAGTTGATGATAAAAATAAGAGGAAGAGGAAGAGGAGAGGAAGAGGAAGGGGAAGAAAAAGAAGAGGATGAAGAACGAAAGAAAGAAGAAGAAGAAGATTAATTCATTGAGTGTTTTTTACTTTCCTTGCCCTATTACATAGGTAAGGAAAGTATTGCTTTCCGAAAAAAATTAAGGTACCCCAATTTCTATACGTTTCAAGGTCCCCTGAGTCCAAAAAAGATGTTTTTGGGTATTGGTCTGTGTGTGTGTTTGTGTGTGTGTGTGTGTGTGTGTGTATGAGTGTAGGCTATGTGCGTCTGTGTACACGATATCTCATCACCCAATTGACGTAATGACTTGAAATATGGAACTTACGGTCCTTACACTATAAGTATCCGACACGAACAATTTCGATCAAATGCAATTCAAGATGTCGGCTAAAATGGCAAAAATGTTGTCAAAACAGGGTTTTTCGTGATTTTCTCAAAAATGATTTTGGTCAACGATTTTGGTCAAATTCATACCTAGAAAAGTCATTGATAAGCTCTATCAACTGCCACAAGTCTCATATCTGTAAAAATTTCAGGAGCACTGCACCATCTATGCAAAGTTTGATTTAAGATTCTCAATTATCAGGTTTCAGATACAATTGAAAGATGAAATTTCAAGTGGAAATATTGAACATAAAGATCTCTACAATAATTAATGTTCTGTAGCATTTTCACCTAAAATCGAAAATAAGCTCGAAATTCGAGAAAAAAAAGATTATTCAATTGCAAGCTGTTGGCAAATGTTGATTCTATCAAATCATTCACTATGAAGAGATAGCAGACTTTGTGTGTCTGCAGCGCTATTTTCCTGTCACCAGCTGGCTCAGATTTTAGAAAAGTAGACCTGAGATGCGTGGGAACACTAGCGTCAGTTGATCAATTTTCATAACGGCAAGGAAAGTTGTGTGAGTGCACCTCACCAGATTTTTTTCTTTTGTATTCCTCACGTCTGAAAGAGATCTTGGAAGTTGATGATGAAAATAAGAGAGAGGAAGAGGAAGGGGAAGAAAAAGAAGAGGATGAAGAACGAAAGAAGAAGAGAAGAAGATTGATTCATTGAGTGTTTTATTTATGCAGATACCAATATAATACTGGATTATAGACTCATACATATATAATGATTATTATGTTGTTGTTATGATAGCTGACAATAAAGTTTCAGATAAATATACATCATATGAATTGAATTAATAATATTATTGAATTGTACATGATAGGAGAAAACTCAATTTGGTAATTCCTTCAAGATAATATTGTTTTAGATATTATCTAAATGAACTGTCGGAGCTTTGAGCATATCAATGTCCATTCTTTAGAGAGTATATTAAAAATATTCTTCCTAGTAACACTCTGCCAAATGAAGTAGATTAGATCAGATTAGATCAGATTCCTTTATTAATGTATGTCACAATTATGTTGGAGGAGAGGATAAAGAAGAAGAAGAAGAAGGAAAAGAGTTTTATGAGAAGGATGAGAAGCAGAAGAAGAAGAATACTAGTCTACATTTTATTTTGGGATACTAGTTTCGGTTGTTTTCTGAAAATATTGTTTTTTGATAAAGTTATTCAATTTACTAAAAATGACCGAAAATAACTTTTAGTTGAGTTAGAGTTGACTAAGGAGCTAAAGTAAAGTCAATAAATATTCTACCATAAAGTAAGGATTATTTCGATTATCTCTGCTTCTACACAAGCGAATTCATGGAATATTCAACCATTCAGAGCAGAATTGAGAATAAAATGTTATAAACCGATAACTTCATAAATTCACACAAGCAAGTTCATGAAATAGCAAAGCTATTAGAGCAGACAAGAGAATAAAACTACTATATAAACCGATAGCTTCCTGATTACACCCATAATAACGAGATGGATTCCGGGATGGGATATCTTTGTTTTCACGAAACTTTTCAGCTCAGTTTCTCGTTCACACAATGTTTTTGGAAAATTGTGGAACGGAATAGCGATAAGATGCCAACTTTATTCGCCAAATAGATTGGAATTGCCAGCTCCTATTGGAATCGAACCTTTCAAAAACAAACTATTGAGAGAATGACGTTGGATATTCTCCTTAAATTTTTTCTAGAGTCTTTCTGTTCTCAAAAACGTTTGTGCAGTGAATAATATTTAAGTTGTGAAGTTTTTATCTCTATGGTTTGTTATTTAACTTTCATATCTTCCAATTTCATGGTATGTGAAGATAAGGAAAGATTGAGATAAATTAATGATTGAAATATAGGAACAGATAGATTGCATTCATGGATTGCAACTCGGATATAATATCTCCTGCACATCAATCAATTATTATTTTTTTTTTTTTTGAAATTATAGTGAGGTCCACGTTATAAGGGCAGTGTTTGATCAGCAATGGTATTGCTTTCCTTGTCTCTCATTCAACAAAGCAGAAAGCGTTATCTGTTTCGCGCTCTGCTCTGTTGTCAGATCGTCTTCTATCAATGTAGAATTAATAATCAATTAAAAAATATTTCATCTTAATCATGAAAATTCATTACAAAATTATTGGCAAATATAATTTCTTGCTTAATACAATAGAATTGGTTATTTTAAACGAGAATGAACAGTTAATATTACATCAATAAACTTGTATCAGCTACCTTCTATAGAAGGCATTGACAAGATGGAGGATCGGCAACGTTGTTCTCCTATCTTTTCCCACTGCCATTATAACGTGGACATCACTATAGGTGATAACATAAACACGACTTGAGGGGATAATTTTTAAATGATATCAAGTCAAAATTCTATGTTTGTGGATGTTTGTACTTGAAAAAGAAAAAGTGGAGGAAACATAGCCAAACATGCTCTTTGGAATGTATCATTGTCTAAATTTGGAAGAAAATAACTGAACGATTGTATTTGAACAATCAATTATTAAGTAAAATTATAATTATCAATTTTAATTAATTATTAATTATATAATCAAATAATTAATTATCAATCAAAGTCAATTATTAAGTAAATGATTAAAAACTTTTAATTGAAAGTACTTCAGTCAGTAAGTAATCATTTACTTAATTATTTACTCAATAATTGACTGCATATCGTGTACAAATACATAAAAAAGCGTGTTAAAACAAAGCAGCTCGGAATGTATCAAGGAACCATCACCTTGAACGAGTGTCCCATTGTTTCATCTATGTAATAACATCAGTGTCTCTTATAACATAAAAAAAGAGTATGAATACAGAACTACAGAATATTGACTCATTACTAGAGACTTGAGTTCATATATCAACAAAATGACAAATAACCTATTAATTAAGGTTCTTAACAAGATCAATGAATGAATCATTCATCCAAAGTTCCAATTATTACAATGATTTATAATAATATATATCATAGTCTGAAAGTGGGGAACTAATCTTAGCTTGTACCATAGGATATCAACTCAGTGGTCGCCAAACTATGAGCCTTGAGCTAGAATAGCAGGGTCAGTAGCTGTACTGACAGGTGGAGTACCTGACCAACTTCTCCCTCTATCCTGATTCTTTACCCTCTGCTTCTTCACGATTTTAAATTTCAGGGGAAGAGTTTTGTCTATGCCGCCGTTGCTGGCCGATTCGGCCCCAGCTGTTTGAATACAGGGTGGGTGTAAGGGAGATTAAGATAACATTA
>NW_024095211.1:0-8248 GCF_014356525.2 Nilaparvata lugens
ACTGACAGGTGGAGTACCTGACCAACTTCTCCCTCTATCCTGATTCTTTACCCTCTGCTTCTTCACGATTTTAAATTTCAGGGGAAGAGTTTTGTCTATGCCGCCGTTGCTGGCCGATTCGGCCCCAGCTGTTTGAATACAGGGTGGGTGTAAGGGAGATTAAGATAACATTATACAAGGAGACGGATCTGACTATCAATCCCTACCAATATTCTATTTATAAAAGTAGTACGCAATCTGAACCAACTGCGAATTGACGGTGAGCAAGCTGTACCTGCAAGCCCGGAAGAGGTTTTCTATGGCTTAAGGTGAGCTATGGGGTGAATAGGGTATTAGGGTATAGGGACAGAGAATCAATAATAAGATTATTATTCTCGCAGCACCTATATATGCTCAATAATCCGCAATCTGAGAATTGTGCTCTGGCTCTCAGCAAGCTGGACCTGCTAGCTAAACACAGTATATCTATTTCAATTTTATGATAATTAAAGTTTTGAGGATGAGTTTCGGGTGTCGGATTTCTGAATCGCGAGCCTGCAGCTGCGATAGGATTTCAGCAATTCTGAAACTGCTAAACAGGATTCCCGCGCTAATCTGGTGACTGCATGCCGGTTATTAAGGGCCAATCTGTCACTGCCTTAAGGGTATGGGAATCACTCTCAATCGTCCGAAACGCTTTTAATAATTAGTCAGTATGTTGACTATTATGAAAGGATGGGGAAGGGTTTACAAGGATTCCCTAAGCTTCTCGCTGGTCTGAGACCGCGACTGGGTCGATCTCTAATCTGTGACTGAGATCCTGCTCTACATAGGTTTCTATACCTCTTGCTGGTCTGAGGACCGCGACGGGGATGATCTCTAGTCTGGAACTGAGATCTCGTGCTAAGCAGGGAAGGAAAAAACGAGAAAGAAGAGAGAGGATGCTGCAGTCTAGGAACTTCGGCAAGGGAGTCCTCAAGCTGTACCTGAGAGCTAGAAGGATTATAGAATAGGGAAGTGAAGAGAAAGTAAGAGAAAGGATGCTGCAGTCTAGAACTTCGGAGAGAAAGTCCTCAAGCTGTACCTGAGCTAGAAGGATTTCAGAATAGGGAAAGCGAAGAGAAGTAAGAGAAAGGATGTCACAGTCTACCAACTCTGACAAGGACAAACTCAAGCTGCACCTGAGTCTCTAGGAAAAGGATTGGGCTTTTCCTACTTGGAATTACAGCAAGTCAGAAACTGCTGAGCGGATTTAAATACAGGGCCACTCTATAGTATGAAAACTAAGCAAGTAAAATTTACCATGAATGATAATAATCTCTCTACAAGGATGAAAATTATCGAGAAAACTTTTCCCAAAAGAACAGGGATTTTCCCACAAGAATAGAAATTAATGAGAAAAACTATTCTTGGAAAAGACAGGGATTTCCCTACAAGAATGAAAAATTCAATGAGAAATTCACTCTTTAAACTGAAGGCCACCTTACTACAGAGAAGGAAAAATATACGGACTACCAGTCCTGACATACAATTACCTGAATCGACGTGGATACTGATACAGAGAATAGCAACGATTCTCACTTCCAGTATTAAACTTGAATGACGGAAGCGACAGAGTTGAGACTTATAAATTAAGCACTCAAAATAATCTGCTATAAAAGCCTATTAAATTCCCACTCAACTACTTGTGCACAAACTTGAGATCCCTTACAGGTTTCAAAACCAGGATAACTCGTTCACCCAGTGATACGATCTAGGAAAAATAGCCGACAAGAAAGAGAATCCCACAGGGAGTTCTAACTTCGAGTTGTCTGGAACTTGTCCTACAATATTCGATATTAACAAAAACTAGAATAATTCCCTAGAAATAACCAGTACGGGAACGTTGTAAGAGAGGAGATTCGCGACCCAATCTTACACTCAACCACTGAACAACTGACCTCTCCCGGTCTCCTTGAAGCAGTATGGGGTCACTGGAAATAAGGAGGCCCGGGGAAAAGAGATTGCCAACCAATAAGAGTCTGAAAAGACAATCATGCCACTGGTCATGTGACAGGGTTTGACTCAGCTGCTCCTGATGTTAAGGGTGCAGCTAATGATGACAATGATACTAATTACTACACTAAATCAGCGGTAAACAATATTTCACCCAGAATTACAAGAAGACAATACTGACTCAACTCGTAGTTGCCTATTGCTTTGATGATACGCTGCTGCTGCTGCATACTAAATATGAGAATGCAGAGTGGTAACAAGATCTGGAAATTTCTGGTTATGATGAATCTGTTGCTGATGATTTATAGGGGTTGACAGCGATGGTGATGATGTACATACACAACTACAAGTCCAACAAAATATATATCTGGCAGTCGACCCTATTCTTATTCGTAAATAGAATAAATTCGCTAAATTATACATTATAGGACAGCTCTACATCCGTCACAAAGATTCACTTTGTGACAACAGATATATGTATTGTATTGGAAGATGCAGTACATCAACAACAGTCTCTGTCAATTCTGCCAATAGGAGAGCTCCACACAATTCTAGTCTTGGAAGAGAGACCTTTTTATTGGCGCTACTCGAGACTAGAAGTAACAAGACAAGATATTTTTGTGAAGAACCAATGCATCTTAAATATACACATCCCATATGCCACTTCAATGCTTTAGAATCCATGAATCTCATATTGATTTGCAATGATTTTGTTTGTGATCCACCTGGGAATTTGCATTGAGTGAGAATGGTATTGTTTGTCTGAATACATCCATGATTTGCAATTTCTTCAGGCAGGGGATCATCCAGCCCAATCTTACTGTCCACAATTTTGCATTAATAATTTTGCTAACAAAACACAGGGCCAATGATTCTCGAAGGATCAAATATTTACCAATAGCTGACAAGACAGATCTCTTTGTTAAACTTATGATTGAATTGTTTGCTTTGAAATGTGAATTGAAAGACATCTGTTTGGGATTGCAAATGATACCTAATGTTTTGATATTCTGATCTTGGTCCAAGTTGAAAGTTTTTTGTTCAATATCTTCATCAGGAACATTCTTCAAACTTCTGGGTTGTTACTACACCCTTTCCTCAAATGGAAACCACCACTTTTGACTAATTTCCTGAGTCATTTACAGTTTTTTGAACTTCTTCACTGATTCACCACCTGTTAAAGCAACATCTACATGAATCATGAAGCATAACTTTGAAGCCTTTGGAAAATTATCACTCTCATCATAGGCCGATTGGTTCAATGTTCGTGTTGCAAAATATGGTACACTAGCTGGTCCATATGTGACAGTTGATAATTTGTATATTTTGATAGACTCCTTTGAATTTTCACGCCACAGGATCAGTTAGAGATTGGTTTGATCGGGATTGATCAGTATTTGTCTATACATTTTCTCAATGTCAGCTGTTGTAGCAATCTTGTGAGTTCTGAATCTTAGTATGATATTTATCAATGAAGATTGTACAGTTGGTCCTACAATTGAAATGTCATTCAATGAAGTTCCAGTAGAAGTTTTCCATGAAGCGTCAAATACACTCGAACTTTGGTTGTGGTAGAGGTTTCCTTTGATGACTGCATGGTCGGAATGAAGTGATTTGTGGATGAATTAGCTTCTTCATCATTATCTGTTTCATGTGTTGCATGTTCTCATATTCTCTCATGAATTAGATGTATTCTGTTTTGAGATGTTCATTCTTTTCTAACCTTTTTTCTGAGTAGATGAATCTCTTGAGTGCTGTGTCATGGGATTGACCTAGTTCACTCAATTCTTCCTTCAATGGAATTTTCACAGAGTATCTGCCATCTTGATCTCGTTTTGGTTGTCTTTGTGTAGTATTCTTCACAATATTTGTCAGTTCACTAAAGAGCCTGTTACCCTCTAATTCTTCAATTTTCCAAGAATTGTTCATTGTGTTGTTAAGTTCTTCAATTGTTGTTAAGTTGCACACTGTTGATAGGTATGAATTTCAATGTTGATGTTCACTTCGCCAGAAACAAACCAGCCAAATGTTGAATTTTGAAGAGTTGGAGATGTCTCATTGACTGTAATTTTTCCATCACAAATTATGTCATAGAATAGTTCTGCACCAAGAAGAATATCAATGTCACTAGGTGTGTGACATTTAGGATCTGTCAACTGTATGTTTTCAGAATGTTCAGCTTGTATTGGTATTTCAATGATTGGTACTTCTGAGTGATTTTTTCCAAGACAATACATTCAATGGACGCCGAAAATGAAGTCATTCTGTATTGGATGTTGCAGTCATCTGTGTGAAATGTCTTTGTAGAAGATTGTCCTAGAAATACTAGTTGCGTTGCAAAGTTGAAGCTGCATTGCTGTTGCAAATTGTGTTCTGTTGCAAGGAGCAGCTCTGTCTGCAGGAACAGTGTTGCAAGGTTGAAGCTGTGTTGCTGTTGCAAGTTGTGTTCTGTTGCAAGGATCAGCTCTATCTGCAGGAACACAGTGCAGACACTGTGTTGGCTGAGCAATGACTCAAGGACAAGGATGCTCTGCGACCGATCGTCTCAAGGCCTGCCGACTAGAGGATGCTGGGCGGGTGACCAGATTACACGAGTGCCGACTGTGCGACTGACATGTACCAACGCAATAAGATACACACACGAACGCAAAGACGCGAACACAAAACACAACATGAAATAAAACACGACGAAAAAATGATGAAAACACGAAATCAAAAACGAATTATACAATAATGAGTTAACATATTTGAAGATAATATAGTCACTATTCAACATACAGTTTACACAGTCACACAAGAATGATGTAATTGCCAAGATGATATTATTGTCACACACGATTGATATTGTTGTCACACATGATCGATATGTTGATATCAATAGTTGATATTGTTATAATTTTTATAACAAGATTGATGATGTTTTAATGTTACAGTACATACTGGTAGTCATGTAGCTTACCAAGTTCACAAATTCACACATCACACAAGACAAAGTTTATTACACATAATTTCACGAATTCACCAATAACACAAGATGAAGTTTATTGCACTTAAATTCATGATTCACAAATCCGGCCCGAGGACCAAAGCTTATGGTGATTGGTGTAATAAAATGACACTGCCACAAACATTCACTGTTACAAAATGGACTGTATTACGCAAGGAGATCAATGAAACAAAAGATCTTAATATTATGAGTGTTTTGCACTTTCACTCATTACACAAGAAAATCAATGAAACAAAGATCTTAATACTATGAGTGTTTCGCACCTTCACTCAAAAATAGTCAAATTGTCTGTACTTCATAGTTCACAACTCATCACCAACTCACCAACACCCAGGTCATGCATAGGCAGCATGGCCAGATGGGTTTACACAGGAAGCTCTTAACAGAGCGCTCACAAAATGATACAAAACGGCAGTAACAGTTCCTTTCAATTAATTTTTTTCAAATCATCAAGCCAGTCCCTTTTTGAATGTCAAGTTTTGTAATTAATGTTTGATTGTTTATGAACTCAGTGATTGTTAAAGAGTTCTTAATTTTACAATATTCCAATATACATTTAATACTGATGGAAAATTGCAAAAAATCTGGACCATATAGGAGCCCAGCAGAGTCAAAAGGATTCTACTAATTAATTATTGGAAAAAAATAATTATTCTACAAGAACTTTGGCGAATGTTGATTGAGTGAGTGTTAAGTTTAAATGAGCTCATTTTACACTAAGGCCTTTTTAGTGAATTGGGAAATTATTCAAAAGCGCTATATAAATTTGGTTCAAGTTTGAAAATTTCGCAACGTGTTGAACACTATAATATATTTACTAAGAACTCTTTTCATGAATATATTTGATAGATGTAGGAAGCTTATTTCCATGCATGGCACGAATCCATACCCTGAGACTTGAATGATTATTCTATTTATTATTATTAAGTATTGTTTGAAATATATTATATTGAACCCATAGACTGAACAGGTTCCAATTTGTCAAATTCTGAATCAACCTGAAGTTTCACATCATCAGTATTAATAAATGAATAGATATTTTCATGGCTCACAATATTGTAAATGCTAACAACTCCTGTGTTGTTAAAATATTAGAGAATCTATTTATTCAAAGAAAATCATATTTATCAAGAAATATTTATGTCTATGTTATTTCATGGGAATATATTTGTGTTTTATGTCAGCATACAAAATTATAGAAGTTTTTATTATTTTCCTAATTCATCTTGTGATATACAGTTTGAGCTGTCTTGGTACCAAGCATTCTTATTCTGCAGCATATATAATTAGTGAATTATATTGATCTTATCAGAGCACTTATTACTTATCATCCTTTGATGATAGTGATACTATTCAGCCAGCAAATCTTACTGATAATTCATATTAATAAGTCTACAATATATCATATAAGGATCCAGAGAACTTCAAGAACTGGCATTGTGAGTATCAAGTAATTTCAAAAGGATAAATTAGTGCATACCTGTATTCATGTTGAGCGTTTTAAGGATCAACTAGAAAAGCCATAGTTGATTCTCATTATTCTCGATTGGATATATGGTTACTGATAATCAGTCACTAACTATCTTTTTGACTCCCTTATTGGTAATCTTCAATATCTTTACGATAGCAGCGGTAAGAATTATTGATCATCAGTTATTAAAAACCCATGGTGGTTCTTCACATTGAGAGTATTCATGCATTTACTACTGAGCCAGAGCTGTGGTCTGACCCTAGTATATTTGCGAGCCGACAACCTTAAATTTTTGCAAATTTATTTGCAAGCTAGGGATCTTAACAGCTATTCTAGTATATATCAAATATAATATCTCATGTAAGAATGTCACCCAACATGGATGGCAATATACCACTTCACAAATTAGAAGAAATAAAGAGTAATCTAGTGAAAATAAAAGCACCTGATTGTTATCTATGGAGAGGATATGCTCTGAAAGAGATATTCAATGTATTGGGTAACTGTATTATGATTGTTATTATGGCTGTGTTATTACTTAGAGTCTGTGTTAATAATGTGATGATGAAAGCTGTATTATCGATGAAAGAAGGTATTATTGTCAATAATTGGAGATCCTGCATTGTTGAATTGCTTATTGTTATGGTCATGATGATCAATAATAAATGTGAGTTGAAAATATCAAATGAGTATTATAGTGACAAACACAAAAATAGAGACATGAAACCCAATGAGTTGATTAGACATAACAATGGTTTTAATGGAACCGGATCAATGAATGGGTTGAAGAAGTTTACAAGATACCGGGGCTTTGAATTTATGAAGGAAAAATTATCAATAGGACAGCCTCACCTGACAATAATTGATAGCAGATAGCCTAACCGCCTACATCAATATCTACAAGCAGAAACACAAGAAGAAACCAGATAGCCACGAAAATTTTTACAAGTCATATCACAGAATTTGAAGCAAATTTAATAAGAAGACAAATAAAAACAATATTATCAGCCAAATACTGACCTGCCTAAATAAATTTAATATTGGAGTGTCGCCTCGTGTCACCGAATTCAATTTTTTATATGCCCTAGCTGATAGATACCTGCAACAAACCAAGGAACAATTTTAAATCATTTGTTTTCTCTCTATGTATCAATTTTAAAAGGCCACAAGATAGGATATTTTTAATGAAATAAGATAATTACCTTTAAATGGAAAAATAGCAGGAGTTAGGTCAACTTGAACCAAGATGATGAGAATAAGAAAGTGTGACATAAGGGAAATGGAAGATGTTTATAGATTGCCAATGCCAACCAAATCAAAAGCATATAGCCGTTTTAAACATATGTTATATGAAGCGAATGTTCCCAAAGTTATTCATGTTATTTATCATATCAATTGATGTGATATATATTTATTTAGATGTTTTATTTATTTATCATTATTGGTAACTTTGTTACCAAAACCTCAAGCAAAACCAGTTACCAAATGGAGTCAAAACCAAGAACATAGCAAAGCGAAGAATTGTACCTGTATCTAGAGAATATTATTAGAATAAGAGACCTAAAAATTGTAAATGATGTATCAGCCCAATAATGTTACTCGAATGTATTTAGAAAGAGATTTATTGTATAAGAATCGAATGTTGTTGTTATGAGGAAAGTAAGTTGGTATCACTGCCAAGCGGCAGACTTTAAAAATGTTGAATTGTTGTTAGAGAAGGGAGAAATGAAATTGAGATGATATATTTTTGATATTTTCATGTTGATAAGAAGGAAAATGTTATTGTATTGATGAGA
>NW_024095212.1:0-7063 GCF_014356525.2 Nilaparvata lugens
CATAATTAATAAAAAATTGTATTATTAAACGAAATCTAAATTGAACGCTGTAAATCCACCCTGAAGACTTCTGCTACTGAAAATTGACAACAGGGCAAACAGCTAGATGTAATAAAATGAGCGCTGCTATTCAGAGATTGTCATTTGGTGTAAGGGTAAGCATTCCTGACCGGCAATTAGGAGGTACGGGGTTCGATTCCCGGGCTGACAAACAATTTTTGAATAGTACGCTCATCGAATTTCCATCTAGCTGTTTACCCTGTTGTCAATATTTGCTGTAGCAGAAGTCTTCGGGGTGAATTATAGCATTCAATTTGGATTTTCGTTTGATAATAATTGAAAATAAAATATCTGAAACCGTCTGGCTAAGAGACTGACAGATGTTGTAAAGTCTGTCCTGATTTTTTGTCATCCCTATGAATTCTGAAAGATTTAACGGAACTTGACTCTGTTTAATTGACCGAGCGAAGTGAGGTCTAAGATTCAAGTCGACTGTTTGGCATTTCTCTTAATGTTTAAATGTTGCGCATTTACGGCGAAACGCGGTAATAGATTCTCATGAAATTTGACAGGTGTGTTCCTTTTTTAATTGCGCGTCGACGTATATACAAGGTTTTTGGAAATTTTGCAATTCAAGGATAATGATAAATGGAAAAAGGAGCCTCCTTCATACGCCAATATTAGAGTAAAAATCAGACTATAGAATTATTCATCATAAATCAGCTGACAAGTGATTACACAGATGTGGGGAAGCCCGTCTATTGCTGTATTTCCGTCAGGTCTATAGTTTCAATCAGGTACTTGTGGATAATACTGCGTGAGGTCTACTGTTCACAGAACTACTAGTCTAATAGGACGACAAAAAAATCTTACGTTCAAAAATCGGTGTTTGTGTGTTACTTTCTGTTTCAGAATAACCTTGAAGTTTCATAATTTTTTTATAAATTTAACATTTTTATGCGGAAAGTAATATTGACAATATGATGTAATGGTATGGAATTCACTTTCAAAAGCAATTAAATTCTGATTGACTCGGGTAAATTTATTACAGTCCAATTATAACTTTATTCCTGTTAATATCACATTATCGAATCTATAGTGAGGTCCACTTTAATGGCAGTGAAGAAAGATAGGAGAACAACGTTGCCGATCCTCTGTCTAATGTCTATATAGACGGTAGCTGATACAGGTTCATTGATGTGATATTAACTGTTCATTCTCGTTTGATATATCAATTATATATCTCTTTTCTGTATAGGGCTACTTCTATAGAAATAGAAAGAAAAATAAAAATCTTTTATTTTTCTTTCTAAATCATTATATTTTGAATAAAAACACAAATATGTTGTCAAATCTACACAATTTTATTCGGTACACGACCAAGGTTTCATGACCACACCGGTGACTAAAGCTGACTAAAGCTAGAAGGTTAAGGCACAGAATATACAGAATGGAAACTTGTAATCAATCGCCTATCTAACCAATGCTTTTTACATGACGCCATACTAATACGTCACGTGACCTTGGGAGTTCCAATCCTGGTCTTCTGATTGACTCGTAGCAATGAATGAATCAATTGATCCGGATCATTGAAGTAATCCGAACCTACCATCAATACTATTACAATGCGGCGCTTCCTAACAAGATGGCGGATTTTAGCGTCAGGGTACTAGCCAAGTTTCCGTACTGTATGTATACTGTGGTTAAGGTAAACAACATTGAACATTAAAATTGGTACATGTTAGCCAACATAACTACTTAATACATTTAGTGAAGGATATAGTAATTGGAAACTTCTAATTTACTTTTGTCTGAATATATTACAAAGAATGTATAAATATATAATTAGTTATGTTGGCTAATATGTACCAATTTTAATGTTCAATGTTTACCTTAACCTTTTAGCTTTAGTCAAGTTGAAAATGTGACCGTGTGGTCACGAAACCATGGTTGTGTACCGAATGAAACTGTGTAGAATTTGACAACATATTTGTGTTTTTTTATTCAAAAATATAATTGATTTAGAAAGAAAAATGAAAAATGATTTTCTATAGAAGTATTTAACTATAGAGTGATTTTCTATTTCTATAGAAGTAGCCCTATACAGAAAAGATATATAATTGATTGTGTTTGATGATTTGTGTTTTTATTCAATTATGGAACGGTTCTACAATATTGACAATGACCTCAGTCCACAGTCCAATTATATTTTATTAAGAAAGAAATTTATTATACTTTTCAATTATCTCATAAACGAGATGAAATATTTTGTTAATTGATTATCAATTTTCTACATTGTTAGAAGAAGATCTGGCAAAAGAGCAAAGCGAGAAAGAAATAGCGTTATCCGCATTGTCGGATGATAGACAAGGATAGCAATACCATTGCTAATGAAACACTGCCATTATAACGTGGACCTCATTATAGCAATTAGTGTTCGACAATATGATACAGTATCATCTCAACTTGATACACAACACCATAATTTGATACAAGACAGGATAGAGCTATCTGCTTTTCGAATGTTAGCAACACCAATGATAATCAATACTGCCATTATAACGTGGACCTCACTATAGCAATTAGTGTTCGACAATATGATACAGTATCATCTCAACTTGATACACAACACCATATTTGATACAAAACTGGATAGAGCTATCTGCTTTGTGGAGTGATAGACAAGGATAGCAACACCAATGTTAATCGAATACTGCCATTATACGTGGACCTCACTATAGCAATTAGTGTTCGACAATAGATACAGTATCATCCTCAAATGTACACAACACCATAATTTGATACAAGACAGGATAGAGCTATCTGCTTTGTCGAATGATAGACAAGGATAGCAATACCATTGCTAAGAAACACTGCCATTATAACGTGAACCTCATTATAGCAATTAGTGTTCGACAATAGATACAGTATCATCTCAACTTGATACACAACACCATAATTTGATACAAGACAGGATAGAGCTATCTGCTTTGTCGAATGATAAACAAGGATAGCAACACCAATGTTAGTCGAATACTGCCATTATAACGTGGACCTCATTATAGCAATTAGTGTTCGACAATATGATACAGTATCATCTCAACTTGATACACAACACCATAATTTGATACAAGACAGGATAGAGCTATCTGCTTTGTCGAATGATAGACAAGGATAGCAACCATGCTAATAAACATGCCATTATAACGTGGACCTCATTATAGCAATTAGTGTTCGACAATGATACAGTATCATCCCACTTGATACACAACACCTAATTTGATACAAGACAGGATAGAGCTATCTGCTTTGTCGAATGATAGACAAGGATAGCAATACCATTGCTAATGAAACACTGCCATTATAACGTGGACCTCATTATAGCAATTAGTGTTCGACAATAGATACAGTATCATCTCAACTTTAACACAACACCATAATTTGTACAAGACAGGATAGAGCTATCTGCTTTGTCGAATGATAGACAAGATAGCAATACCATTGCTAATGAAACAATGCCATTATAACGTGGACCTCATTATAGCAATTATGTGTCGACAATATGATACAGTATCATCTCAACTTGATACACAACCCATAATTTGATACAAGACAGGATAGAGCTATCTGCTTTGTCGAATGATAAACAAGGATAGCAACACCAATGTTAGTCGAATACTGCCATTATAACGTGGACCTCATTATAGCAATTATGTTCGACAATATATACAGTATCATCTCAACTTGATACACAACACCATAATTTGATACAAGACAGGATAGAGCTATCTGCTTTGTCGAATGATAGACAAGGATAGCAATACCATTGCTATGAAACAATGCCATTATAACGGGACCTCATTATAGCAATTAGTGTTCGACAATATGATACAGTATCATCTCCACTTGATACACACACCATAATTTGATACAAGACAGGATAGAGCTATCTGCTTTGTCGAATGATAGACAAGGATAGCAATACCATTGCTAATGAAACACTGCCATTATAACGTGGACCTTACTATAGCTACATGTACACAGAGATCACTTAAACTGTCATGATTTCTCTTATTAAACATCAATTCTTTCCCTTTAATAATTCTGAAATTATCAACTAAATCTGTTTAAAGAGTAATTTATCATTGACTAAAGTGTGTTTGTAGAATATAAAGGAGGTATTTTAATTATGCTCGTAAATTAATTAATTATGGGAAATAAATTATAAGTGGATACCAGATTAGAGAGTATGGTAGCGATTGTAAATTATCGATAATAGATTATTTATCGACCATCGGGAGTAACATTGATACAGGCCAATTTATTTGAATATTTATTGCATGTTATTTATTGGTAGAGATATAAGTCAAACAAAGGCTGGGGGTATGAGTGCTGTGTACTGTTACTGTATATTGTAGAATATTATGTTGAGAGTTACGAAGGAGGAAGAGAAAGAGAAGAGGAAGAAGGAGAGAAAAAGAAAAGAAGAAAAGAAGGTGAAGAGAAGAATTAGAAGATGAAGAAGGACGAGGGGGTGGAGATGATGATGCTGAGGAGGTGAGGAGGGAAAAAAAGAAAATTATGAAGAAAAGAGAAGAAGTAGAAGATGAAGAAGGAGGAGGGGGGTCGGAGGAGGATGAGGAGGAATAGGAGGAGGAAAGGAAGAAGAAAAAGAAGAAGAAGAAGAGAAGAAGAAGAATAGGCAGAAAAAGAGGAAGAAGTAGAAGATGAAGAAGAAGGAGGGTGTGGAGGGGGATGAGAAGGAGAGGAGGGGAAGTGAAGAGGAAGAAGATGCAGAAGAAGTGTGAGAAGAAGAAGAGAGAAGAAGAAGAGGAGAAGTAGAATATGAAGAAGAAGGAGGGGGTGGGGTGGAGGATCAGGAGGAGAGGAGAAGGGGAAAAGAAAAAGAAGAGAGAAGAGAGAAGAATAAGAAGGAAAATAGGAAGAAGAAGAAGAAGAAAAAGAGAGAAGAAGAAGAAGAAGGAAAAGAAGAAGAAGAAGAAGAAGAAGAAGAAGAAGAAGAAGGAGGAATGAAGAAGAAGAAGAGGAAGAAGAAGAAGAAGGAGAAGAAGAAGAAGATGAAGAAGAAGAAGAAGAGGAAGAAGAAGAAAAAGAAGAAGAGAAGAAGAAGAAGAAGAGAAGAAGAAGAAGAAGAAGAACGAGGATATAAGAGGAAGAATAGCAAAATACATGACAAAATAGCCGATGAGGATAAATGTAGAAGCTAGAAAATTACAAGCAGTAGTGAAAAATTAAAAAATTAATAGCATTTACAAATAGTTGAAGAATAAAATAGTAAGAAAATAAATAACGAAGCAGATTGCCGATTTAATTAACAACTACATTTCAATCCTTTCGATAATGCACTAAGAAAATTAGAAATTGAAATTATGTGTTTTTAATATCATTTCCATTTTCATTTGCGTTATTTATACCATAGTAGGAAATCTCTTATCAAAGAAAAATGACTTAAAATTCAAATAAGTAGTTGCAAATCTACATAAAACGTGAGAAATTAATTTACTTTCAGTAATTTTCCCATTCTCAAGGTTGAAACTCCATAATGTTTCCTATTTTATTAGTATAAGCTTCATAATTATAGTGAGGTCCACGTTATAATGGCAGTATTCGATTAGCATTGGTGTTGCTATCCTTGTCTATCATTCAACAAAGCAGATAGCGCTATCTGTTGTGTATCAAGTTGAGATGATACTGTATCATATTGTCGAACTATATAATTGCTATAGTGAGGTCCACGTTATAATGGCAGTATTCGATAACATTGGTGTTGCTATCCTTGTCCATCATTCGACAGCAGATAGCGCTATCCTGTTGTGTATCAAGTTGAGATGATACTGTATCATATTTCGACTATATAATTGCTATAGTGAGGTCCACGTTATAATGGCAGTATTCGACTAGCATTGGTGTTGCTATCCTTGTCTAGCATTCGACAAAGCAGATAGCGCTATCCTGTTGTGTATCAAGTTGAGATGATACTGTATCATATTGTCGAACTATATAATTGCTATCGTGAGGTCCACGTTATAATGGCAGTATTCGATTAACATTGGTGTTGCTATCCTTGTCCATCATTCGACAAAGCAGATAGCGCTATCCTGTTTGTATCAAGTTGAGATGATACTGTATCATATTGTCGAACTATATAATTGCTATAGTGAGGTCCACGTTATAATGGCAGTATTCGACTAGCATTGGTGTTGCTATCCTTGTCTAGCATTCGACAAAGCAGATAGCGCTATCCTGTTGTGTATCAAGTTGAGATGATACTGTATCATATTGTCGAACTATATATTGCTATAGTGAGGTCCACGTTATAATGGCAGTATTCGATTAACATAGGAGTTGCTATCCTTGTCTATCATTCGACAAAGCAGATAGCGCTATCCTGTTGTGTTTCAAGTTGAGATGAGTAATCATATTGTCGAACTATATAATTGCTATAGTGAGGTCCACGTTATAAGGCAGTATTCGTTAACATTGGTGTTGCTATCCTTGTCTAGCATTCGACAAAGCAGATAGCGCTATCCTGTTGTGTATCATTTGAGATGATACTGTATCATATTGTTGAACTATATAATTGCTATAGTGAGGTCCACGTTATAATGGCAGTATTCGATTAACATTGGTGTTGCTATCCTTCCTCATCATTCCACAAAGCAGGTAGCTCTATCCTGTTTTGTATGAAATCATTGTGTTTTGTATCAAGTTGATGATACTGTATCATATTGTGGGTACTATGAAGTAATGTAATGAAGCTCCGGAATATTCAAAACCATCAAGAAAAAAATAAAGTGGCAACAATGCCATGTCAATGCTATTATGTCTTTCGACTACAAAACGTGCATATTATCATAAATAATCTATATTAATAATTAAGGAAGAACTGGCTTATACACGTAGGGGATAGGAAATTCACGAATGACGCATCATCACGTCTCAACTACTCAACTCATTAACTTGAAAATTTGCATATATATTCTTATTCACCGAGGATGGTTATAGGCCTATTTTAAATTCATCAAGATTCCATTACGTCAAG
>NW_024095213.1:0-7407 GCF_014356525.2 Nilaparvata lugens
ATAATTCTTCTACTTTAAATTATTTCGCTACACATTATATTCAATTTATACTTTTTTCACTTCACTAGCACTACACCACCTCGAAGGGCTTTGTTCTCTTCAACCTCCTAGTGAGTTCAGTGCTGTCTAGGAGTTGGATGACTTCGGTGTTGTCGTGTTGATGAAGACGTGACTCATGATGGGCTGCCAATCGTCTTATTTCACTGGTCATAAGGGATGTGTAGATCTCGGTGCAAATCGCTGTTCCTTATGTACCAGGGCGCATTCACCATGTTCCGCAGTACTTTGTTTGGAATGTTTGAATCTGATTGATGTTAGATGTTCTAGAGCAGCCCCAAGCTGAATTCCATACGTCCAGACAGGTTTAGAATTTCTCTCCTTTTCATCTTGATATGCTCTTTCCATTTCAACTTGGCGTCAAGAGTCATTCCAAGGTATTTTGCTGTGTTGCTGTGTGGTACTACATTCCCATTTAGATTTATACGAATCGGATCATTGATATTTTTGTTTTGAAGTTTATATGAATGGACTTCATCTCATTCAATCGGATCCTCCATTCCTTGTCCAGTCACTGAATTTGTTGCTAGCATTCTGTAGTTTTGTGGCTGCTTCTTGTACTGTTTCCCCTTCTGCCAGTATTGCAGTATCATCAGCAAAGGTAGCAATTGTCACTGCATCCAATTCAGGAAGATCACTTGTGTACAGCACATAAAGAACTGGTCCAAGAACACTACCTTGTGGAACTCCAGCCCTTATTTCCTTTAATTCAGAGACGTCATCACCTTGTTTACTCTGAACAATCTGTTAGTGATGTATGATTTTAAAAGTTTTACAAGTGGAGTGGGAAGAATTTATGATTTATTGATCAGTCCTTCATGCCACACTTTGTCAAATGCCTGTGCCACATCAAGGAATATTGCTGAGCATATACATTTTTTCTCTAATGAATTCTCTATTACATTAGTGATTCTATGTACTTGGTCCAGGGTTGAGTGCTTCTGCCTGAAACCAAATTGATGGGCTGGTATCAGATTCCTGCTACTTATGAGGGAGCCAATCTCTTCATTAGCAATTTCTCAAAAAGCTTTGAATTACAGGTAGAAGAGATATTGGGCGGTACGATTTTGCTTCTTGAGGACATTTCCCAGGCTTTTGCAGCATAATGACTTCTGCCACCTTCCAAATTGTAGGAAAATGCTGTAATCGGAGTGATGCATTGAATAATATGTTAGCATGATAATACCTTCCTTGGAAGTTTCTTCAAGATTTCACCTGTAATCAGATCAAACCCATGTGCTTTTTTGGTATTCAGATTATTTTTTATTTCTTCTTGACCTCATTTATAGAAACTAGATCAATCTCTGTATCTAAATCATCTATTATATCTTCTTCAGGATCGATTTCAGAATGAATGTTTTTTGGCTGAAAGATTTCTTCTAGATGATTAGCAAATATATCTGCCTTTTCTCTGTTATTTCTTGCCCAAGTACCATCTGGTTTTCTGATTGGAGGGGATTGTGATATTGGTTGCTTAATTCTTTTTTGTGCTTTCCATAATGAATAATCTGTACTGGCATCAGCTGTCAAATTTTGAAGGTAGTTATTAATGGACTCCTCAGTTAGTTTCCTTATCTCTCTTCTCAATTGTTGTGTTTTGTTATTCAATATATTTTTGTCAGCAGGATCACGAGTTTGTTGCCATCTTCTTCTTGCCCTTCGTTTCTCTAAAACAAGTTGTCGAATCTCCAGTGGAAATTGCATCCTTTGTTTTCCTGGTGTATTGTCTAGTGTTTTTCCAGGCTGATTTCTGGATTTGCCATGAAATTTCTGCGGCTTCATCTAACTGCTCAGCTGTTCTAAGTGGAATATTCAAGTTGATTTCATTCTCCAAATCCACTTTGAAGCTTCCAGTCTGTTGTTCTGTTGACTAACATTGGTCTGTCTTCTTTCTTTATTATTCGTTCACTGAGTGTGAGAATTACAGCTGAATGATCAGAATCCAGGTCAAAGCTCTCTTCAATGTCAATAAATTACTGGATATTCTCTTTGTTATGAAGAAATCTAGAAGATCTGGAGTTTTATTCAATCGGTTGGCCAATAAGTAGGTGTCCCTGTTGAATGGAATTCGCAGCTCAGCTCCTGATAGCCTCTCTGAGTTCTTTTCCTTTAGTAGTTGTGAGTCTTGAACCCCAATCCTTATGCTGGCATTAAAATCTCACCCACTATGAATCTATCTCCAAGCTGATGAAGATACTGGTATAATCAGTTGTGAAATTTTTGATGACCGCTACTCTATCTATCGGAGTGATAGGGGAGGGTGGTGCGGTCGCAGGGGGGTGGAGTACTTATCGCAGTGAGAAGATCATTGCAATCGGAGCTCTGTAGTGAGCTATCTGTAAATAATGATTATTATTGTTATGATTCCGTAGGGGTTAAACTAAATCAAATTCAACCGATTATCAATATATGCTGTTTATATGCCACCTTCCACTCCTTCAAATGTTTTTCTTGATTACTGTGAATACATTGAATCCTTGAATAGCTTACTCAATGGAAATTTAATGATTATTGGTGATTTCATTTACCCGAAATTAGCTCTGATACTTATGATCTCTCTTCTGGCTCATGCAAAGCAAAATTTCTTTGTCATTTAATGTCATTCTATGATCTAATTTCTTATAATTCAGTACAAAATGAGCTCGGTAGAACACTGGATATTGTCTTGAGCAACTTTCCAGTTGATGTAGTGAAATGCGATGATCCACTCCTCCCGCAAGACTGTTATCACCCTGCATTATGTGTGGAAGCCTCATATGCGGTGAAGGTGTCAGAGCTCGACTCAAATCGTTCACCCCGAATATTCGTATGACTATTCCAAGGGGGACTATCTCGGCCTGCTCCGAGGGTCCTGATGCGATTCCAACCTTTATTGTCAAGGCTGTGCTGCAGTCCTTCTAGAGCCATTAACATTCATTTTTAACTTGGCTATAAGGTCGGGTAGATTTCCTTCAAAATGGAAGATTGCAAGAGTTACTCCTGTTTTCAAGTCTGGGAATAGGAATGATATTAAAAACTACAGACCAATATCCATTTTGAATTGTTTTTCGAAAGTTTTTGAGAAGCTCCTGCATTCGATTATTTATAAGCAGTGTCAGAGGATTATTGCACCTGAGCAACATGGATTTCTGCCTGTCGCTCAACTGTGTCCAATCTTATAGTTTTTAGTAGTGAGGTTTCACAAATTTTGGATCATGGAGGTCGTACAGATGTTATCTTTACAGATCTATCAAAAGCGTTTGACACCATAAATCATAGACTTCTGATACGGAAACTCAAAGTGTTAGGATTTTGTGTAACAATGGTTAATCTTCTACAGAGTTATCTGGAGGCAAGAATACAGTATGTCAAGATTCACAATTTCAAATCAGAATGCTTTGAGTGTACATCGGGGTTCCTCAGGGCTCTAACCTTGGTCCACTTCTATTTCTTTTGTTTATTAATGATCTACCATCTACCATCAGAGAATCTTCATGCCTTCTGTATGCAGATGATGTAAAATTATATAAGAAATCAATTATCAAAGAGATTGCTATGATTTGCAGAGGGATATTGATAGTCTGTCTAGATGGTGTGATGAAAATGGACTAAAATGAATGTGAATAAATGTAAATTCATGAGTTTCACTCGGCAGTCCTCCACTCATGCAGGTGTATACTTTATAAATGGTATTCCATTGGAAAAGGTGGAGTCGTTCAAGGACCTTGGAGTAGTATTCAGCCCAGACCTTTCTTTCAATTCACATATTGATTACATAGTTAACAGAGCCAACCAACAGATGGGTTTCATTTTGAGGACGTGCTCGCCCTTCACTGATGTGGTACCTCTGCTACTCTTATACAAATCAATTGTGAGGAGTCTATTAGAGTATGCATGCGAAGTATGGAATCCTTATCATAATGAACAGATTCACATTCTAGAACGCTTGCAAAACAAATTTTTGAGATGCATGTATTATAAAAAGCACAGGGTTTTCTGTCCCTTTGATTACCCAACCAACTCCCTCAGAAGTATGTTCAATATTAAATCACTGAAAGTAAGACGTGATGTTAATTACTTGTTTTTCTGTACAATCTGTTAAATAATAAATTGATTCTTCCTACCTGCTTTCTAAAATTAACATATATATAAATACCATTGCACGACGTTCTGGATTTTCATTTCATATTTCTCGCTCCAGAACGGTAAGACATTATAACTTTCCTTTAAGTAGAGCTCAAAGAATTTTCAATACTTATTCAGAGCACTTGGACATCTTCTGGTTCTCCCTCTCCAAATTCCGAAGGATTTCATATGATTTAGTCTTGTAGTATGTGGTCCATCATTTCGTGATTTGCGCTTGCATTTCTTTTATTCAATTATCCTCATAAAGGCTAGTGGTAGTACATTACACAGACACTTTTCCTCTTGTCTATATACTAGTAATGATTATAGTTTACTGAAGTATGTGTGCATTTTTTCTTATTGAATTCAGTTAATGTATTTTTATTATTCTATATAAGACTGTATATTTCTTCTATTTTTCGTCTTATTTCATTCTCTTAATTTTATAATTAGCTATTTTTATAATTTATTATTTTCTCATATTTTCTATCTTCTTTTTATTGAAAATTGTATTATGTTGGAAATTATTGTATAGTGTGGAGGTGGCAAAATGGGTTTTTTACCTGTTGTCTCCATGAATAAATAAAAAAATAAATAAAATAATCATTTTTCTTTAAATTGTAACGTGGTGGAAATATGCAGCTCCAACAAGTATTTTCTGGTTGATAGACTCTAGTCCAACTACAGTTAGCTGTATTTCATTACTTTGATACTGGAGTCTTCATAGTGTTTAATACTCTCCTTCACTATTACGCAGCACTTCCACCTCTTGCTTGATTTTGAGGATGAATAGTTTCGTAAACATTATATCCATTGATTTTGAAGTGAGTCTGCTCAGTTGAATGGGTTTCAGAGATAAGGCACACATCTATATTTCGGGTCTTTAGAAATATTTCTATTTCTTGTTTCCTATTATTATTGATATTATTATTCCATTGGCATTCCAGGTGGCAATCCTAATATCTTGTTGACTTGTATATTCATTTTTTAGTTTTCTTCTTCGATACTCTTACTCTTCCCTTCCAAGCTGTCAAGTCGTCCAGAAAGATGTTTAAACTGTTTAAAATTTCCTGCAAAACCTTATTAACATCACTGGTTGTTGTGGCTGTGTTGCTGCTTGGTTGACTCTCCTGTTGTAGCTTGGAGTGGGTTTTGTTACTTGAGAATAGGATATTTCTCCAGTGTACTTTCTAGAAGTGAATTTCCTCTGTTGGGTTGTATGTTGTACTCCGCTACTTCTTCTAGCTATGTTGTCTTTTTCAGTTCTTCTTCTCTGAAGTTCTTTAGCGATAAGACAGCCTCTGTAGTTAGCTGGGTGAGCCTCAGCACAATTGAAACATTTGGCTGGGGTTTCTTAGCCTTGGTACATGAATGGTCCAGTGTTTTCCAGCACACTTCACACACACAGGTTCATGTTGACAGTATGCCTGAGTATGACCAAACCGCTGACAACGTTTACACTGCGGAATCATTTTATTGCTTCTAATTGATTCAATTTTCACTTTCATAAAGGAAATATGTTTAATTTCATATATTTTTTTTTGTATCTTCAGTATTCTTGAATGTTAACATGAACATTGGGAGTCTGATAATGTGTTCTTTTCCATCCTTCTTCACTTTTTTCATTTTGTTGACAGCACTGATTATTTGAAAGCCTCTGCTTAGAAGATCGTTCTTTATATCCTCTGGATCGCATGATGGATGAAGCTCTTTAGCCATGACACGAATTGGACAAGTTTGTTTGTTTTCGTACGTGTGCCATTCATATTCAGCTTCATTTAACATCTTAGTTAAATCTCTGTATTCTTGTTCAGTTTCAACATTCAATTTTAGCTGGTTGTTGTTCATCATGTTGGCACTGAAATTGAGATTTTTCGATTTCAATGCCTCTTTAATCTTCGAATACTCTTGAACATTGCTTAATATGACTGGTGGAGGCTTGTTTTTCTTTTTGTCGGTTTCATACTTGTAGACTCAGTTGCAGGCCTTATTTTTTCTGGTGAGTCACGGATTTTTCTCTTCTTTTGTTTAGGGAGAATCCATGCAGTCTCTGATGCCACCATTTTCTCTTCTTCCTCCCAATTCGGTGGTGTATAACTTTTATTGCTACTTATAGATGATGCTGGTTGCATGTATTTGAAGCTGATGATTGAATCTTCTGTGTTGTTGAAGATGCTGAAGAAAACATCTCTCTCAGTTGATTGATCTCCAACCGTGCACTCTCCAACTCCTTTTCCAGCTTATTCATTCTTTCTCTCTCTTCACTCTGTTGACAAGTGACTTCTTTCCATGCATTGTACAAAAACTGCTCTGTTGCAGTTTTCAGTTGGTTCGTTTTTAGAAACGATTCCGGGGAACTGTTGACGTTGACGTTGACAGTCATTGACGCTGAATCAACGCTCTTAGCCGGTGTAAGTTGACTCATCGTGTCGTCGTCGGTTTCCTCCTCCTCCTCGAACTCTGGCATGAGGAAAGTAGGCAATCTTTTGGGAGTCGACATTCCTCACATTCTTTACATTCCTCAGCCGGACTAGATGATAATTCAGCACTGAACTGATTTTTCGGCGCAGGGTCGACTACACTGAAACAGGAGAGCTGTCAGGAGGTGACGGCCATGTTTCGCTGCGATACAGCAATAGAGATTGAGTACAGCTACGAGTCTGTTTACCCTGACTGTCAACGTGCGAGCGCTCATCATATTACAATGGGTGACAACAAATATTTACAACTCAATCGTCACACCATTCATCAATACGGCTACAAGGCCCGCTACAGGAAAGCGGCCAATCAGGATTAACAATTAATTGAGCCCCGCGGCGTTGTTATGCAGTCGGAAACCACTTTCACCGAGCCAGAGGACGTCACACACATTCCAGTAGAATCGACAACCCCGGTGGCCAACACTGACAGTGATTTCCTGCACGCTCTAATTCAAGACGAGATTTCTCCCGTCTATGTAAAGATGTTGACTGACAACGCACGCTGCAGGGCTTGGTACATGCGAAGTCGCTGGACCAACACAGTATCAGATAATAGAAATTATAATAAAAGATTTGTAGAGTATATTGCAAGGGTATGCTTTAAAGCTCGCCTACATAGTGTGAACCTATAGTGTGGTCCATGTTAAAATGGCATGGATAAAGATAGAAAAATAGCGATTCCGATTCTCTGCATTAATTGATTATATTTCTACACTGGCAAAAACATAATTGTCATCGTTTGGACCTAGAAAAGGATAGTACCACC
>NW_024095214.1:0-7658 GCF_014356525.2 Nilaparvata lugens
CTACATAGTGTGAACCTATAGTGTGGTCCATGTTAAAATGGCATGGATAAAGATAGAAAAATAGCGATTCCGATTCTCTGCATTAATTGATTATATTTCTACACTGGCAAAAACATAATTGTCATCGTTTGGACCTAGAAAAGGATAGTACCACCGGTTTTATCGAATGATAGACAAGGATAGCAAACCAAAGTTGATCAAATACTGTCATTATAACGGGACCGCACTATAGATGTCATCCGAACCTCAAGAGAGGGCAAATAGAACACTTATAATACATCATCATATAGTGAGGTCCACGTTATAATGGCAGTGGATAATATAGAAGAATAGCGATGCCGATTCTCTGCATTAATTAATCATATTCTACCTGTCAAAAATAATTGGCATCGTTGTGGACCTAGAAAAGGATAGTAACTACCACCGTTTGTTGAATGATAGACAAGGCTAGCAAAACGAAAGTTGATCAAATACTGTCATTATAACGGGACCTCCCTATAGCAGCTACATATAGCTCTGATTCGCTTTGATGTTTACCGAAAACTTTGGATAGCTCATTTTCTGCTATATAGCTGAGAAAATAGGCTTGAAACTGCTATAATAGCAGATTTCCAGTGTCTCTTTTTGAACATTTGGCAAGCTATATAGCTCTGCTACATGTACTTTTGTTATATAGTGTATTTGAGAAGTTGATATTGTGGTAATTATTCATATTGAATGAAAAAGACTAAGATATTGTCAAAAACCACTGATTTATTGATAATTAGAAAGACCGGTTTCGGTATTACACACCATTGTCAATCTCTGATAAACTCTGTTTTTCATTAATAGAGATAAATTCTCTTTATCAGAGATTGACAATGGTGTACTAACCGAAACCGGTCTTTGTAATGCAATAATCAGTGTGTTTTTTGACAATTCTTAGTCTTTTCATTCAATTGTTATATAGCTCTGCTACATAGTTAAACCTAGCTTTAAATCTACTTATAGCAGAGCTTCATACAGCAAGGCTATATGTAGCTGACAGTGTTATATATGTAGCTCAAATTTGTATAGCTCTGCTATATAGCTCTTCAGCTACATAGTGGAAACGTAGCTTAACTTCTTGTTTTGTTATTGTTACAGATGAAATTAAATAGAGAATGCAATTTATTCAAATGCTAATTAAGAAATATTATTATTATTTAACGAAAATCCTAAATAAAGCTGTAAATCGTTAAATAATAATTTATATATAATTAGCATTTGAATAATGCATTCTCTATTTAATTCCATTTGTAACGGTTGGCCGCTATGGCTTTGTATAAAATGAGCGCTGCTATCCCAGAGATTGTCAGTTTGGTGTAAGGGTAAGCATTCCTGACTGGCAATTGGGAGGTACGGGTTCGATTCCGGGCTGGCAACTAATTTTTGGATAGTATTTCATCGAATTCCCATCTAGCTGTTAACCCTGGTGTCAATGTCTGTAGTGCAGAAGTCTTCGGGTGATTTGCCGCATTTATTAGGATTTTTTTTTGTTATTGTAAAGTATTTGATTGACGAGGCTTATTGCTTTCTGTAAAGTTTTTGTAGCAATTAAAATCTTTATTCTTGATCACTTCTCATAATACGGGAATCTCACTATTATTTGTTATTAATTGAATGATTATTTTGTTTTTGGCAGATGACGGTGTGTTATAATCCTGGCCTCCAGTGGTGTGACCCTCATCACGGCCCTGTCGATGTCTGCCATCAGCACCAATGGTGTTTCAAAGGAGGTGAGTGTTGGGCCCAGGTTGGCCACCTACCGGCAAAAATACTTGAGATAACTGTACACTCTTTACTAAATTATTTTTTTCCCACAGTTACCTGGAAAGTGGCCATTCCTGCACTGATTACGGAACGCAAAGAATCACTTTTCCGCTCTAGTGCGGGAACTTTTTTCCGCACCCAGATTTGCAACATGACAACGCAAATAGTTAGTAGGTTATATGGAGCACCAGTGCAGCAAAATCAGAAGGAAGTTTGGTAACAGTGGACTGTGGTATAGTGTTGTGGTGCACGTTATAATAATACGATGGACAACAGTGGATGACAGCGACAGCCACATTCAGCACACAGCCGCCCCGCCATTCAAACACTACTACATTATTCTATTTTATTTATTAATAATAAATTACACAGATATACATTTGATGGATTTCAAGCAATTTTACCATAATTCCCACTTTTCATATTCAATGGTAACTGTAGAAAAAATTAAATGTGAATACGTGCGCAAAGTTCCTCTGCTGCACTCGCCTACGGCTCGGGCGTAAACGTTTCTTTCGGTGCGCAACTGTCACTTTGCGCACTAGTTTGCACAATAACTATAAATTTATGAGTAATTGGGAAAAATTCATGAGGAATTCACGGTATTTTCCCGGTTAGTGAAATCACAGAGCAGATTATGGATTTTAGCTGGTGTGATCAATATTATTGTGAGTAGGCGTTACAACTTCGGTGGATGTTTCATTATGCTCTCTCACCCTTTGGCAACTATTATTTACGGAGAAACGCCTTACCCAACAACAGGCAAAGAAGTTTGAATTGGTTGGTTATCACAAGCATGGCAAATTTCTTTACACTGGTATTTTCAATAAATATCGAAATATGTTGTAATCAAAGAAAGAAAGAAATTGGTTGGTTATCACGTGTGTGTGTGTGTGTGGTGTGTGTGTTGTGTGTGTGTGTGTGTGTGGTGGTGTGTGTGTGTGTGTGGTGTGTGTGTGTGTGTGGTGTGTGTGTGGTGTGTGTGTGTGTGTGTGGTGTGTGGTGTGTGGTGTGTGTGTGTGGTGTGGGTGTGTGGTGTGTGTGTGTGTGTGTGTGTGTGTGGTTGGGTGTGGGGTGTGTGTGTGGTGTGTGTGGTGTATATATGAGTGTATGTGCGTCTGTGTACACGATATCTCATCTCCCCAATTATCGGAATGACTTGGAATTTGGAACGTAAGGGCCTCACATATAAGGATCCGACACGAACAATTTCGATCAAAGCGATTCAAGATGGCGGCTAAAATGGCGAAAATGTCAAAAACAGGGTTTTTCCCCCGATTTTCTCGAGAACGGCTCCAACGATTTTGGATTAAAGTTTAAACCTAAAATAATCATCGATAAGCTTCTATCAACTGCCACAAGTCCCATATCTGTAAAAATTCAGGAGCTCCGCCCCATCATTGCAGATAGATTCCCAATTATCAGGCTTCAGATACAAAATGAACAAAAAAAAATCAAGTGGAGTAGATTGAGCATGAAAACACTACAATTATGTTCAGTAACATTTTCACCTAAAATGAAAATAAGCTCAAAATTCGAGAAGATGTGATTTCCAATTGCAAACTTTTGGCAACCTGTTGATTCTATTAATGATTCACTATGAAGAGATAGCAGACGGTTCAAATCTTTGAATAGTAGACTTGAGATGTGCGTGAACACTAGCGTCAGGTGATCAATTTTCATAACGGCAAGGAAAGTGTGTGAGTGCGTCACACCAGATTTTGTGAAAAAGTTATCCAATTTATCAAAAATAACTAAAAGTTATTTTTGGTTATTTTTTGTAAATTGAATAATTATCTAAAAATTGATATTTTCAGTAAATTTTTGTTTTACTGGATCAACAATACCATGACGACTCTATCCTCTAAATCTCATGGATTTATCTCTTACCTAATTGAAATGTTCTGTCCCTAAAATTTCAACTTTAGGCGCTCATATCTCAAAAATAATTATCTGAAAAAAATGTTTTCCTGAGAAAACTTTTTCATTTTGATAGCTTGATGATATACAAATCGAAAAACTTTGATAAATATCACGAGTAGAATAGTTATTTCTGCAACTAGTGCGCAAAGTGACAGTTTGCTGCACCGAAAGAACGTTTACGCACGAGCCGTAGGCGAGTGCAGAATGATGTTTCTTGAGTGCAGCAAACGAACTTTGCGCACGTATTTCACATTAAATTTTCCTACAGTTACCATTGAATATGAAAAGTGGGTAATTATGGGTAAAATCCCTGAAATCCATCGAATGTTTTTCTGTGTAATTCTATTATTAATGAATAAAATTGAATAATGTAGTAGTAAATGAATGAAGGCGCCGGGGGGTTAATGTGGTGGCTGTCAACTGCTCTCCACTGCCTTCATATTATTATAACGTGCACCACAGTCACTGTTACCACTTCATTTTGATTTTGCTGCACTGGTGCTCCATTAACCTACTATTTTTCGTTGTCATGCTGCAAATCTAGAGTACGCAAAGTACACACTTTGCGCACTATGCGGAAAAGTGATTCTTTGCGGCCTGCAATCAGTGCAGAAATGGTCACTTTTCAAGGTATATGTAGGAAAACATTTTTTCCCCATCATTACTTTTTGAGATATGAGCGACTGAAGTTGAATTTTTGGGACAGAACATTTCAAATTTGTACGATATAAATCTATGGATTTAGAGGATGGATTCTTCATGGTATTGTTGATCTAGTAAACAAAAATTTTCTGAAATATCAATTATTGAAAAAGTTATCCAATTTACCAAAAATGACTAAATAACTCAACTAAAAGTTATTTTAGTAAATTGAATAACTATCTTAAAAATTGATATTTTCAGACAATTTTTGTTTCAATGGATCACAATACCATGACGACTCTATCCTCTAAATCTCATGGATTTATCTCTTACCTAATTTGAAATGTTCTGTCCCTAAAATTGAACTTCAGGCGCTCAAATCTCAAAAAGAAATGATCAGAAAAAATGTTTTCCTGAGAAAACTTTTTCATTTTGATAGCTTATTGATATACAAATCGAAAAACTTCGATAAATATCACTAGTAGAAAGTTTATATTCGTGAAAGTTTCACAGCCTTAACAGGGTGGCCACCTACCCGAAAACCTGGAGAACGTTGAATTCCTCAAGATTCTACTAACCGGGAATTCCTCATGAATTTTCCCAGTTACTCATGAATTTTAATTAATTTAGTAAAGACGTGTACAGTACAATAAACTCAAATAAAAACTCCGATGCCAGTAATGATTGGCAATGTTTTTGAACTACCTAACCTAAAAAAATATCTAAAAGCATCGATATTCTTGTTATAGGCTGCCAGCATTTGTATCAAAACTCCTGTATCAAAACATGATTTTCCTGTATCGAAACACAAATTGCTACACATCTCTATCAGCGTATCAATTTCTCTATGAGCTTCCTTTATTCAAACACATTTTACAACAATGTATTGCCGTATAGAATTTCATATCCCATTAATGAAATTTGAACATTAATTATATAAAAAAATCCGGAAGGAAAATTCAAATTGGGCTTCGAGTGCACGTGATCATATAAATCTATGTGCCAAATTTGGAAATCTAAATCATTCCCGGTTTTCCGATATTCATCCACAAGTTGGCATGTTTTGATATGCGACAAACGAACAAACACAACCCAATTATCTCTAATAAATTTCTCTGATGAATTGCAACCAGAGGAGTTTTATTGACAAAACATAAATATACGGTACATAATTATTATATTATACATACAAAAGTTGCTAATACTAAACTAGTTCTAATTATGATACCCCACTATAATAATATGCGTCGGGGTGATCATAATATTCTTTTTTTAAACATGTATAAAAATTTAGTTAGTAATTTTAGTTATGAAGGTTAGTAAGTTATAGGTAAATATAATACTTATAAATATATTGTAAAAACATGACAGTAGTTTATCCTATATCCTATTCACAATGAGCTCCTTGTCTGGTAAATGCCAGTATCATATAACCATTCCGTACTGCTCTTTTAATCTATTTATATTATTTCGTCCTTTGCTATATGCGGGATTTTATTGTAAATAAAACTCATTATATAGATGCTGAGACCTACCCTCGTAATGAATTTCACAATTCTTTCTTTGTTTCACGATAATTATAGATTTACTAGCCGCAGGCTCGTTCGCTCGCCTTGTCCGTCTGGACCCCCGACTGGATCGTCGAAAGATGAGGTCAGCGGGCTCGCTTCGCTCGCCAAAAACGCAAATTTTGGGCGTATCTTTGGCGTTATTTCAAATTCCTTCTAACACAACATTATTACACCCTAGCTAGCTTCTGTACTAATTTAAACAATTTCTGTTCATTTGTTCTCGATAAATCTGAGAAAAGGCAAAAACCCGCTGGAAAAACGCTAATTTTGGGCGGTTTATATTTGATGTTATTGCAAATTCCTTCTAACACTGAAACATTAATTTTCATAAAAATATAGTGCATCAGATTAAGCTAAGACTAAGCACACCTGATGAGGCGCGGCTTGGTGATACAAAGTGTTGACTTATGGAGATTGCCTTATCACACCGTTCCACGCCATGCCCGATTCAGTGTATGTGTGAGTTCTTCCATTCAAACCATAAGCAAGATGCACCTGGATGCAAAATGCCGCATCGCACCTCCTCAGGTGTGCATCCAGCTAAAGTTGGCTTGAGATGCATTAACTATTGGCGGTACGAAGTTCGCCGGCCAGCTAGTTAGTAGGCTAGATAATATGAATGTTCTATTAAGGATAATAATGAGAAAGTTGATTTTTAGAAAACTGGAAAACTATAGTGAGGTTGATGTTATAATGGCGGTGGATGAAGATAGAAATAGCGATGCCGACTCTCTGCATTTATTAATCATATTTCTACACTGTCAAAAACATAATTGGCATCGTTGTGGGCCTAGAAAGGATAGTACCACCGGCTTTGTCGAATGATAGACAAGGATAGCAAAACCAAAGTTGATCAAATACTGTCATTATAACGTGGACCTCACTATAGTAAAGGAATTATATAGATTATAATTTATTATCTATTATATAGATTTTTTCACTTTTTGTGTAGTTGAGAAGTTGATATGTGATCATTATTCGTATTGAATGAAAAGAAAGAAATTGTCAAAAACAATAATTCAGTTGTTTTTGACAAATTTTTTAGTTTTTTTTCATTCAATATTATATAGATGTTGAGACCTACCCTCATAAAGAATCGCATAATTCTTTCTTTCACAATAATTATAGATTTATTTGAATGAATGGATGAAATGGTGTGTTGCAGGAGGCACTTACTTCATGATATCTCGGTCACTGGGGCCCGAGTTTGGCGCGTCGATTGGTCTGATCTTCGCACTGGCCAACGCGGTGGCGTGTGCCATGAACGCGTCGCTTCAGCGAGTCACTGCTCGACCTGCTCAAGAAGAACGGCGTCATCCTGGTGGATGGGGGCATCCAGGATGTGCGCATAGTGGGTGTCATCACCATTTTCTGTTGGTCTGCATCGTTGTCGTCGGCATGGAGTGGGAGGGCAAGGTAAAAATAATAATAATGTCGAGAGCCTGGCTGGCTCAGGTTTGGTGTCAGAGTTTTCAGGTCGCAACCGATTAATTGAAGTCAAGGTGAGCAGAGAAGGTAGCTGGGAGGTAGCAGAGAAGGTAGCTGTGAGGGTAGCAGAGAAGGGAGCTGGGAGGGTAGCAGAGAAGGTAGCTGGGAGGGTAGCAGAGAAGGTAGCTGGGAGGGTAGCAGGGAAGGTAGCTTAGAGGGTAGCAGAGAAGGTAGCTGGGAGGGTAGCAGGGAAGGTAGCTGGGAAGGCAGCAGAGGAGTAGCTGGGAGGGTAGCAGAGAAGGA
>NW_024095215.1:0-7248 GCF_014356525.2 Nilaparvata lugens
AACATGAATATGCAGGGATATGCAAGTACCCCGCATTGTATGCTCAATCCGTAAATGAGTTTTGTGTAAGTGTGTATTAGCGATCGTAGCACAACGTGGTGTCAATTTTGGAAACTGGAGTGTATCCCAATTAGGTGAGTACTAACAAATGGGAGATTTTTTTTTATTACGTTTTTACATGGTTTTAAGCATGTAGAAGTGAATTTTACTAAAATTGAGCAGTGACACTACGGGGTCTCCCCTTAGTGTACACACCTCCCCTTAATGTGCTGTGTATACTTGATTGTCTCCCCGTATTATACCTTGTTCCAACCACACACACACACACAACACACACACACACACACACACACCACACACACACACACACACACACACACACACACACACCACACACACACACACACACAACACACACACACACACACACAACACACACACACACACACACACACACCACACACACACACACACACACACACACACACACACACACACACACACACACACACACACACACACACACACCACACACACACACACACACACACACACACACCACACCCACACACACACACACACACACACACACACACACACACTAATGAAACGGTAATATGGATATATTCTGAAAGATATACTTTTTCAGCAAATATTGAATAAAATAATGAACAGATTTTACAAATTATGATTTTTAATTAATATAGGATGAATATCAGTTGGTAGCGGATCTGAATCTTTAAATTATGAATATTATGTAAAAATTCGGTACTCTTTGATTGAACAAAATGAAAATGGATAATAGCCCTTGGAAAGGGTCATAAACTGCACTAGTTAAACAAGCAAAAATAAGTTAATACAAAATTATAATTCAGAAAATGGAATAAATGAATGATTAAAATTATTCTCAGGGTGTGGTTTCGCCTTAGGAAATTAGACCTTTTGGCTAAGTACAGTGTGATTATTCAAATTTATTTAATACTTTAAAAATCAATTATGATAGCTTTTGTACCCTTAAAACTATAGTCATGACTTTTCTTAAATGGACGAATTTGTACGCTGTGCAATTTTCGTAGATTCATGGGAATCCCCTTTTATATATTTGAATAACTTACGTAGACTTTTGTTTCCGTTTTTAGTTTTCGAAATATATTCGGCCGTAGAATATATCGTTCCGCTGGATCCTCCCGCGTGGCGAAAAATGTTGAACAGACTTCACTAATATAATTTCGGGGTTTATTTAAATGAAATTGGAAGTCTCAATATCACAATTGTTATAGGAACTTTGGAACAACTTTTTTTTAAAACAGAAAGACAAAGATTGAATTACATTAAACAGAAATTAAAGCTTTTGAACAATTAAATATGTGGACTAGGTCTGCATCCTACCGATGATTCTTGCAAAATGGCCTCGAGTCTTCCTCTTCTAATTTTCACTTGCGTTTCTTCTTTGAATTTATCTTGCCAAATTTACATATTAATTCGGGATTGGTCAGATTCTGTGATGTAACCAATATGCTGAATGGGTGGTATCAATGTGTCCAACTTTAAAGCTTTTAAATAGGGCAAAATTCCTGATTTTAAGTTGTTCCAAATTATCATTTAGCTCATATAATTATAATAATACACAAATAAATAATAGAATTTGTCTATGATTATATGCATTTGTAATTAGCTTCAACAGATAGCTAATGATTATGGAACATAGACATGCTTTTATAACATAGAGTAGACATAATATAAGAATATATATGCTTATAATAATAATGAACATAATAATAAATAAATATTTCTTCCTTTTTTTGTTATATGGTTTTTTATATGCTAGAATATCGACCCTCAATCATCATATACTGGCTAAGCTAATCTGTCTTCATATTTCTAACAAGTATATTCTTATGATGGTTCATAAAATAAATATTCAGGCCTATTCGGCATAGAAATAAAAATATAAAGATGAAAAAGTTAACATTATATAATTTTTATGATCGATTATTAGTCGAACTGCCTTCTCAATTTGCTACTTGTTAACAACTTAGCTTTGGTCTGTTTTAGGGTTATGTTTTTGTTTCAAAACTAACCTTCAAAATATTGTATTACTGATCAAATTGATAAACATACAAACATATATGGCTTTTTCTGTTGACGAATTTTTGAAAGGTATATAATTACTGATTTATTTATTTCATACTTTGTAGGTTAGATAACAGTTGTCTATCTACCTCAGATAAAATTGGAGTGTTTCTTGGTGATAGAATTTATTTCGTTCTCATAACGGCCTATGAATAAATCTATTATATAGTTTGAGGGCTGCACAATCTTTGGTACATCACAAAAGTCCCTCTAAATCGAATCTGCGGGGTTTATGATTCAGGAACAGGATCTATGAGCATGCAGGCTCGATTTACTCAAGTACCAAATGATTGACTTGGTATCTGCTATCTTACATAGCTGGTCTCAATTAACTGAGCAAATTTTTGGTTCATTGAACACAAAACGATTTCAAAGTGCCCTAGATAGTGCGCAGACTCATCTGGTGCAATTTAAGGTGATAAGGTACCACTTAATGGCACGCAGGCCATTGGTAGTAACCTTTAGGAGTGAGGTTTGTCCCTCTAATCTCCTATAAATGATATAGAGTCAAGCTGATTTTTTTAGGTTGATCTCTTTACAAAGATGAGTGTAAATGATACAGTGATACATTTACCTCAAAGTATAGATTTTCGGCATTTCGCCATGCAATACAATGTTTAAAACATAGGTGCGACTTCAACAGTTAGTCGATATTGGGTAGCTAACTTCCGGCTACTCTTCTTTCAAGCAATCATGTGTACTGAGTTGATGTTTTCATTAGATACCACCTGTCCTGAATGACCCTCACGCAAAAATAGACATAGAACATTTATAATGTTAAAATTTTGGCTAACTTTACATTAATCAGTAAGTATTATGTTGTTTAAATTTGATACAGACTGGATGAATCGATTCTTTTTCACAATTTTGAACTATTTTTTCATATCGTTGAGGTTATGGGTCGATATCTAATTCTTTTTTCATGCACAATATGAAATAGACATATAATTAAATATAAAATTTGACACGATTATCATCACCATCAATGCTCTCATACAGGTAGTATTTGTTGTTCAAAAACACTCGAATATCCTTCATACTACATTTGTCAAATTTTGAACTGTTAGCTGCTGCTACACCTTGTCTTGCAGTCTGCAGGCCAACTACAATGTAGCATGGCTTCTCATGCTGAGTTGTTGACTTGACAGTCCATGTATGTTTTGTAGTTTGCAGCAAGGTAGGGTACTCATACAATTCCCAATGTCGAAATGGTATACTGATTGGTGTGTCATTCTGCACAATCAGTAGCAGATGCATTCTTACATCATCAGCCACTTCTAAATATGGCATTCTCTACAAGAGCTTCATGATTGTAACATTAGCACCAGCATGACTCACACAGTCATTGAAATTAGGGCTACATCTCAACATCAGCTCTTGTTTCACATTCAACAGAATCTGTCTATAGTCTTCAGCAAAGCCCAGCAGGTATCGCAGAGTATATCCATTTTTGTAACATCCACAGCAAAATTGGCAAAACCACAGTGGTTGAGCTAAACTTGTAACTGGCTGCTTCCATCTTGCTGTGTTCATCTTGCTCGAATGTCATAGCATTCTTCATCAGACTGGTGATACCCTGATTACATATACTGTCCACCTCTACAACATTGATTTCATATCTTATCTCTGAAAACAAATTGGCAAAGAATCCAGACACACATGGTGTTCCAGCCACAGCAGTGTTTGCAGCTCCAAGCACTGTATACTCCAGATATAGATAGCTCTCGGATGGCAGTGTGTAAATGTCCTGTTGCTGGATTGGTATCCTCAATTCATCGTTGGCATTGAAGATTGTGGTATAGGAGGCATGAGAGTGGTACTCATAGCCAATGATACTGGTTATCAATGTGTTTTTTTTTTCATTTTTCTTTTCTTTTTTTCTGTCTTTTTTTCATTCTTTTTCTATTTTTTTCTACTCTTTTTCTTTTTTTTCTAAGTTTTCCCTTCGACCTTGACCTTGACCTTGACCTTAGCTTAGCTTAGGTTAGGTTGTATTTTTTAGTTAGGTTAGGTTAGGTTAGGTGGGGAAGTCTGGCGCATGGTGTGCCAGAACCGGTAATTTATATCTACTATTATGGAGTGAGTAGATTTTTGCCCACACCTGTCTCTATCAGAGTTCCCAGTGTCGCTCTGGGCCGGCTAAACTCAGTCGGCGACTGGGGAGGGCCGCGGCAGGGGACGGGAGTCTCGGTGGGGCGTCCGTCAACCACCCTCGCTCGGGTTGGGGGTTGAAACAGGGCTTTGAGTGCTTTGGAGGAATGTTTCCCTCTTTTAGGAAAGAGGGGCCGTGCTTTCGCACTGCCAAACAGGGTTGGTCGCGGAAAGAAGGGAACAGGAACCTTGCAGTGTTAGTCGTGACAAAAGGGCTTCGTGTCGGGACTGAGTCCTAGTCCTCGGGCACCGGGTGTCTTCCCGGGGTCCGGGTTGGTTGCGGGGCTCTGGTAAAGGCTTTCCCTGTCCTTCCCAGAGGTCCTCTTGTGATCCCGCACTGGACCGGTGCGCTGCGGCGGCCGGCACTCTGGACTTTCCTAAGTCCTCCTGGCCGGGCACTAGCTGTCCTCCCGGGGTCCGGATCGGCCGCGGAGTTGCGGGAAGGGCTTTTCCTAGCCTTCCTAGACGTCCTCTTGCGACCCCGCACTGGACCAGCGCGCTGCGGCGGCCAGCACTCTGGACTTTCCTAAGTCCTATTGGCCGTGCACTGGCTGTCCTCCTGGGGTCCGGATCGGCCGCGGAGTTGCGGGAAGGGCTTTTCCTAGCCTCCCTAGACGTCCTCTTGCGACCCCGCACTGGACCACGCGCTGCGGCGGCCAGCACTCTGGACTTGCCTAAGTCCTACTGGCCGTGCACTAGCTGTCCTCCTGGGGTCCGGATCGTCCGCGGAGTTGCGGGAAAGGCTTTTACTGGCCTTCCTAGACGTCCTCTTGCGATCCCGCACTGGACCAGCACGCTGCGGCGGCCAGCACTCTGGACTTTCCTAAGTCCTACTGGCCGGGCACTAGCTGTCCTCCTGGGGTCCGGATCGTCCGCGGAGTTGCGGGAAAGGCTTTTCCTGGCCTTCCTAGACGTCCTCTTGCGATCCCGCACTGGACCAGCACGCTGCGGCGGCCAGCACTCTGGACTTTCCTAAGTCCTTCTGGCCGGGCACTAGCTGTCCTCCTGGGGTCCGGATCGTCCGCGGAGTTGCGGGAAAGCTTTTCCTGGCCTCCTAGACGTCCTCTTGCGATCCCGCACTGGACCAGCACGCTGCGGCGGCCAGCACTCTGGACTTCCTAAGTCCTACTGGCCGGGCACTAGCTGTCCTCCTGGGGTCCGGATCGTCCGCGGAGTTGCGGGAAAGGCTTTTCCTGGCCTTCCTAGACGTCCTCTTGCGATCCCGCACTGGACCAGCACGCTGCGGCGGCCAGCACTCTGGACTTCCTAAGTCCTACTGGCCGGGCACTAGCTGTCCTCCTGGGGTCCGGATCGTCCGCGGAGTTGCGGGAAAGGCTTTTCCTGGCCTTCCTAGACGTCCTCTTGCGATCCCGCACTGGACCAGCACGCTGCGGCGGCCAGCACTCTGGACTTTCCTAAGTCCTACTGGCCGGGCACTAGCTGTCCTCCTGGGGTCCGGATCGTCCGCGGAGTTGCGGGAAAGGCTTTTCCTGGCCTCCTAGACGTCCTCTTGCGATCCCGCACTGGACCAGCACGCTGCGGCGGCCAGCACTCTGGACTTTCCTAAGTCCTACTGGCCGGCACTAGCTGTCCTCCTGGGGTCCGGATCGTCCGCGGAGTTGCGGGAAAGGTCTTTCCTGACCTTCCTGGATGTCCTATCTCGCCCCGATGCCCCACTGGTGGCCTACCAATGGGGAGTCAGGTTTCGACCAAACCTGACGTGTTGTCGTTGGTCGAAACTGGCAACCCGTCGTCCAAACAGGTTAAGTGTCGTTTAACACTCGCCCAAACGAGTGTAGAGCTGTGGAGTTCACTGTGTGAGAGGCTAATCAATTTTAGCCTCGACACTACTCCGGTCGCAGAAGAAATCGGAGGTCACGTAGTACGGGTGTACTGTGACGTTGCTAGCTGCTCGCTGCTTCCTTCTCACCTCTCTCGACCGCTCGACTTGGCTCTCCGAACTCGACTGCCTCTTGCTGGCCTTTCTCGAGCCTCCCTCAGTGACGAGAGGGAGGGGAGAGAGGATGCGCAGCAACGCTGAGCGGTAGGCCAGTGGCTGGCTTGAACGTTGACCCCTCAGATTCTATGAAAGATAGCCGAGCGTCGAATAAATGAGCCCTAAATTCAATGCCTTTCTCTAGTTACGATATACATCGTGACACACTGTTCCTACTAAGGGAAGGGGGGGGAAAAGAGAGGGGGAGGAGAGGGGGGGGTGAGGATGGAAGGGGTAAACGGCAGACAGAAGGTCCCAAATGCCTGAATACATTCTGCCGCCTCTCCGCCGGTCAACATAGACCGAACATAAACTGGGCGCCAGGTTGGTTCCTCGCCAACCGGTGGTGATGCGTCGGCACCATCTGAAGAAATGAGCAAGCTACCCGGCCAGATCCTAGGCCTAGCTTCAGAGAAGATCTTGAAGATCTGCGCCGTGCTTTCGCACTGCGTTGAGACGCCGTGTTTGCACACTGCAAGAGGCCGCCGTGTTTGCACACTGCAAGAGGCCGCCGTGCTTCGCACTGCAATGGGGGACGCCGTGCTTCGCACTGCAAGAAACGCCGTGCTTTCGCACTGCAAAGGACCGCCGTGCTTCCGCACTGCAATGGGGGACGCCGTGTTTGCACACTGCAAGAGGCGCCGTGCTTCCGCACTGCGATGGGGGACGCCGTGCTTTCGCACTGCAAGAAACGCCGTGCTTTCGCACTGCAAAGGACCGCCGTGCTTCCGCACTGCAATGGGGGACGCCGTGTTTGCACACTGCAAAAGGCCGCCGTGCTTCCTACAAATCAAAATAATGACTCTCAGTTATCCATTCTTTAATATCCTTGGTAACTTTTGGAAGATAGTTTCTATGATAAGCCGGTGGAATAGAATTTATTAGTTTTGAAGCTATATAATTAATTGCTTACGAATAAGTGTTAGGTTTGAAACACATGATGCGAATTTGTACAAATTATACCTAGT
>NW_024095216.1:0-8241 GCF_014356525.2 Nilaparvata lugens
ATGACTCTCAGTTATCCATTCTTTAATATCCTTGGTAACTTTTGGAAGATAGTTTCTATGATAAGCCGGTGGAATAGAATTTATTAGTTTTGAAGCTATATAATTAATTGCTTACGAATAAGTGTTAGGTTTGAAACACATGATGCGAATTTGTACAAATTATACCTAGTCCTATGATTTTCATTATTTAATTGCATAAAATTAATTGTATTACAAAATATTTATCACGCTCAAACCATACATTTGTCTTACTGTCATGACTCTAATATCCTTGAAAGCACTCATTGAGGGATAAATGGTTGGTTTATTCAATATTGTTTTTATTATCATTTTTTGCACTCTAAATAAAGGAGCTACATCGTCGAACGTACCTCCCAAACCACCAAACCATATTGTAGCAATGATTGCACCAGAGCGAAGTACACCATTCTCAGCATTGGTAGCCGAAGATCGATCTTAGTTTTGTAAAATTTATAAGATACAAACCTCAATCTATCACAAAGGTAATCTATGTGTTTCTTCCATTTAAATCCCTGCTCAATTATAACACCCAAATATTTCAAGTGACTCGTTCTTTCAATTTCGGGGCAATCACAACAACCAGTATTAACATCAAATTCATTACAATTAATATGGAATTTCAGTTTACATGCCGTATCTTCCTGCCAGTTATTTTCTGAAATGCAATATATTTTGTTTTTTTAATATTCAAACTTAGTGAGTTCATATCCAGCCATTTCTTTAGTAAGAGATGCCTCTTGAGGCGGCTCCATACACTTGGTGCCATGTTTCACCGCAAAACAAGAGAACAGTATCATCTGCAAAAGAAAACACCTCGCCCCCGCTCAGATCCAATTTCAATAATTCATTTACATACAGCAAATTGATATAAATGATTATTTTGAACAAGAATGAACAGTTAATATGTCTTCAATAAACCTGTATCAGATAGAAGGCATTTAAAGGACAGAGGATCAGCAACGTTTTTCTCCATCTTTCTCCACTGCCATTATAACGTGGACCTTAATATATCAGTATTTTCCGGGATTGGAATCAACACCTTACTTGCAGTATAACGTTCAACATATTGAAAGGTTAATGATCTTGATCTTGTGGCTGGGGAGATGACTGGAGATATAACTAAAAAGTGTATAGGAATCACCACTTGCAACAAGATGCATAAGATGTTGATGGGATAATGATCTTGACCTTGTGACTGGATGTATTTGTGAAGTTTCCAGACATATTTTTACATTTTCGCGCTTTTGCGTGAGATTTCTATAGGTGTCACATTGTATACATTCAAATAAAATTTCCATACAAATATCACCTACTCCTGCATGAAATCATAGTGGACTGATTGATAATAATGTTTACACACTGTGAAGTATAATATAGATTGATAAGATAATATAGATTGAAAAGATAATAGAGTTGATAGAGTTTCATGATGAAGATAAATATCGGGGACCGAGCTTCGCTCTGGAGTACAAAAGCATGAAACAATTATTACGGAAGAAGAGATTATAATAACATTCATACTTGATACAGAAATGTTCTATCTAATTACAGTAAATTGAGATTAATTCCCAGAGGAATGCAAAAATTATCCTCACAAAGGCCCGGTTGCACAAAAGCCGGTTAAATTTCAATCCTGATTAATTTCACGTGAACCAAATCAGAGAAGACCATTTCAAATTAGATGGATCTACTGGAATTAATCAGGATTGAAAATAACTCGGCTTTTTTGCAACCGGCACTAAGTACCTGATTGAATGATTACAAAAGTTCAACAGCTGAGTCAAATTTTGACACAGTCCCACACACATGACCTCGCTCACTCACCTCCATCATCAAGAGACGACGAAATAATTATTAGCTATTTTTCCAAGAATGAATAATAATTATCATTTCAATGTCCTTGAGCGAGTTTTCCCAGGGATGAGACCTAGTGCAATCGATTTTTTATATTATGAACCTACTATGGTTCTGAATTTCGTGAGAATCGTTGGAGCCGTTTCCGAGATCCGATGAATCTATATATATATAAAAAGCGAAATGGCACTCACTCACTCACTGACTGACTCACTCACTCACTCACTCACTCACTCACTCACTCGCAGAACTAAAAATTTACTGGATCAAAAACGTTCAAATTTGGTAGTTATGTTCATTGGCCCTTTAGAGGCGCACTAAGAAATCTTTTGGCAATATTTTAACTCTAAGGGAGGTTTTTTAAGGTTTAAAGTTCGTCTTCTAGCATGTATATTCTTCTTATTCTCTTAATTATAATTGAAAAATGTCCATACCATCTGTTAATATAGAACTATAATCTAAAGAGAGAACCTCTTCGAAACAGTTGTTAACTGGTAACTAAATTAATAATTTTTTCAGGTTGGCATGGAGTTGAGTTGACTTTGTTAGGTTGGCACCAAGTTGAAGATTAAAATGCATTTATCGCGGAAAAATTGATTGGACACTGCTACTTCAATCAGAGCTATTCCTGGGAATATTATATTACTAGCCGTCAGGCTCCCTTCCCTCGATATTATCCGTTCAGCCAGACGTTTAGTCTGGACCCCCGACTGGATCGTCCCAACATATTAACGTCCTACAAATGGAAAATGCAGGCGAGCGAAGCGAACCTGCTTTTCTCATTTTGCACGATCCAGTCGCGGGTCCAGGGGACGGAGCCGACGGATATGGCGAGCGAAGCGAGCCTGACGGCTAGTACAAACATATAAACATCTAAACATGTGATCATCTAAACATATAAACATATGAACAAAAATCGCTCGTTCAATAGTATAGGATAGGATAAGTATGATATGGATTGTAGGGTATAATATAGATTCGAAGATCATCATAAGAACAATAGCCTACATGTCGTGTATTATATTTGAATTCATATAAAAATTAAAATTTGTTTGAAAAATGCATTAATTTATTGCAGATCCACCAGTCGTGAGTCTAGAGATAGGAGATGGTGATCCACGCTTTGTAAAAGAGGGATCAGATGTCAGCCTTGAGTGTATAGTTAGAGCCAATCCATGGATCTATCGAGTCACCTGGAAACATAATGTAAGTTTATTTTTGTCATAGTCATTCAATCTCAGCTGTTTTTCTTGCATGAAATCAAGCCGGTAAACAGCTGTTTGCAAAAAAATAAACATATGATTCTCATTACAGCATAGGCCTACTCTACTGTAATGAAACCATATGTTTTCTTCAAGCTAGGTTTTCGTTTGTGCTTAAATGCCGTCGTCGACCACGACTGGGTGAGCATCTTAGATTGAGTAGATTTAAATTTGTCTAAGTAACTTTAAAGATTATGTTCAATTATGTTTTAACGGGGGAGGTTGAGTTTATACTTTTAAATAACAATAAGTTGATATTATTAGAAATGTTTAGATTCTCGAATAATAAACACAAGTAATGGAGTGTTATTAGATCAGCTGTTTTAGCATACTTTAAATTTGGACAATATGAATGTCAACAATGCTTGTCGTCGTCGACTGCGGAAGTTTACGCACAAACAAAAATGCACCTTCACAGTCGAGTATGTTTCCTATAGTGAGGTCCACGTTATAATGGCAGTGTAGGAAGATAGAAAATGGTTGCCAGATCTCAGCCTTGCCACCAAAACAGATGATCCTTATCTGATCAATTTAACTGTTCATTATTATTGAAAATAGTTAATCATATTTTATTTGTCAAGAAAATATATTTTTCAAAGAAGTAATAATAAATTTTCATGTTTGAGATAAAATATTTCGTTGAATTTCTGCATTGTTGATAAACGATGTGGAACATCGCAATGCGTGAAAGAGATAGCACCATCTGCTTTGTTGAACGATAGACAAGGATAGCAACCCATTTCAAATCACACACTACCATTATAACGTGGACCTCACTATAGTTCCGAAATAGGAACAGCCACAGAGAAGAGGAACAGCAGAACTGCTACTGAGAAAACACCTCCAGTGCTCCAGGTGGAAGTTTCGTCAACTATCACAAAATTCCTGATTTGAAACTTGTAAACTAGGTTATGTTTGTAGAATGCATGTAGTAGCTTCAGCACAAACAGGTAATGTTTTCATTTCTCAATTGTTCTTCTTTGGATTATTATGACAAAAAAAGTGTACATTACTTGGACATGAATGTCTTTTGCAGTGCTCGAAACATCATTCTCGCCTGCAAAAGGCCCATTCTTGTCCATTTGTCGTAAGATACCATTTTCAAACTCCTCAATATCAAAAAATGATTAAAACTGCATTTACTGCCAAAAAGTTTCGAGTAGTTTAGTTCTTACTGTCGATTATTGTCAATTTTTACAGTTTTGTTGGGGTGAGAGTGTATGAACGGCAGAATTTGAGAGACTACCAGCGTCACACAGCTGCATAGGAAAGAACTATCGTCTTGGATAACAGTAAAAGTTGCGACATAAACGCCCTATACCATGGGGATATCTACTTACGCTATTGTTTCTCTATGGTTACGTTCAAACAGTTCACCCACCATATGATTCTATACTTTAGAACCTTTCTGGAAATTTTTGAATTGGATAAATAAATTATATTATTGAATTGTTCCAATTCTTCACCAGATAATTCTCTTCTCCCATCACAGAAATCCTTCATCAATAGAGAGAATTAAAAAATTGGGGTAGTTATTTGAAAAATTAGGAACGTTATTGCATTCGAAAGCAAACAACACTTCACGAGTCCACTTTTCCCTCAGCATCCCTTTTATCAGATAAGGGAATGAGCCGTCTGATATCCTTATTAAGGGCGGAAAATGCTTAAAATTACGGTTATGACCAAATGGAGCTAGCAGAACGGAGATGGCGGAAAAACGGTGAAGGAAGCCGGGATGTAGATCTTAATTCAGTGCGAAAACTCCACCAGTGTGCTAGCATAGCCTACTTGGCTGGAATGGCTATGAGAAGGAATTGCCGGCTTAATTTATGGGCCGGTTTAACTCCTTTTTCATCGTTTTCAACCCTCTCCATGCTCTATTTGTTTTTCTTCTTCTTCGCCCTCTTCTTCTTCTTCAACCCTTCCACTTCTACTCTTGCCTCTACCTTCTTTTTCTTCTTCTTCTTCTTCTTCTTCATCATCATCATCATCATCATCATCATCATCATCATCATCATCATCATCCCCTTCTACTCCAAATGCTGCCTCTACCTTCTTCTTCATCTTCTTCTTCTCCCTCTTCTTCTTTTTCTCCTTTATCCCTCACTAGTTTTTTTATTATTGCTCTTCATCCACCTCTCTTCTATATTTTTATTTATTCTTAAATTCTTCTCTCTCCTCTCAGCACTCAACCTCTCTTATTCATTCCTAGTTCTCCTCCTGTATGTTTCTCTGTACTCCGTCAATAACACTTAAGTGTTTCTTTGTATTATCCATCAGCTGGCATCGTTTCTATTACTCTCCTTCTTGCTCAAATATATTGTTTATTTTCTATCTCATTCTCAAGCAGTTTGAGATATCTTCTCTCTCACATTTTCTCCACTTCGAATGCTAATTCGTATCTATCAAGTATGAAAAATGCTATTGTAATGTACAAAAGTCTCTAATTCCTCAAATCTTTTTTCATCGTCCACCTTTTTTTATTAACATTCTACTTTGTTTTTCCTCACATCTTCAATGCTTATATCCTTATGAACTCACCTTTATACAGTCAGAGTCATATCCGTTATCTGTTATTCCTCTCTCCATTGTAATCTAGATGAATAAATCTGATCAAAATCAAACTAATTTTACTTCTGCAATCTCTGCTCCTATTCCCCATCTCTTAAAATCTGCCTTACCCCTCCAACCTATATTCAAAGTCATTCTCTCTTTCTCATCCAACTTTTTTCACAAATTTTTCCTTCTCCGTCTTCTATACTAAACCAAAAATTTCCCACCACAGCCTCTATCTTATAAAACCTGGAAATGTAAAATGAAAAAGTTATTTCTCTTAAATCCTCTACCTGCTCTATTCAATCTAAAAGATGGCCCAGTTGTACAACAGCCGGTTAATTTTAACCGTGATTAATACCACGAAAACCAATCAGAAGGCGTTTTTGAAAAGACGGTTTCTCTGATTGGTTCTCGTGGAATCAATCACGGTTAAAATTTAACCGGCTGTTGTGCAACCGGCACTATTTCTTCGTTCCTCTTCCTTTTTTCATCTCCTCTTTCATTCTTTCTTTATCACTATTTCTCACTATTCCCTTCTGTTTCGCACAATTTTTACTCTGATCCACTCTTTTGCTCTTTCTCTTCCTTGCTTACTTCTCTCCCCTCTTTCAATATCTTTCTTTCCCAATATCATCTTTTCTTTCACTCTACATCATCACTCAAGTCACTCTCCCTCACTCTCTCTCCCGAACTATCTCATTTTCATCCATTAGGAAGACGTCATTCCGATAAAAAGAGCAAGAGTTAACCACTCAACATTTTCTCGCTTGTTTTTAAATAAGATACACGACCAGTCAGAGCAAACTTTTCAATTACCGTTATGCCTTTTTTCTCCAGTATGAGAGGTTTCTAATTCAATTCTCGGAGCGAATCTCGATTTCACTCTTTTTTTCTCATCTTCCTACTCACTGTCTCTCTTTCCTTTTGCCTTCATCACTCTCTCACTCTCTCTCTCTTCCTTTCTCTCTCTCCTCTCTCTCCCTCTCTTACTCTACTTCACACTCAATATCTCTTCTCTTTAGAATCTCAATTCAGTTGTTATTTTGTTCTCAATCACTCATTCTTTACTTATCACACTATTTTTCTCTTCCTCATTGTTTAATTCTCTGTCTCTCCCTCCGACTCTCCTCCTCGGAGAAGAGAATTTCGCCCACATCACTTTTATTGTAAAGTGTGAATAAAAGTCATTTATCTATCTATCTATCTATCTATCTATCTATCTCCTCATCCTCCACTCTCTCTATCTGTCTCTCTCCAAAGTACTCAATCAATCAGACAATATCTCGTTCACACACACAAATTCTCTCTCTCTCACACACTCACCCTCTCATCCTCTCTCTGTATTTTCTCTCTGTTTTCTTGTCGGGTGGAGCTTTTGAATATCGGTTCGTACTTTGTTTCTAACTGTGTGATTGAATGTCAATTAAGTTAGAATTTGTAATTCTATTTAATCTTTTTTGTGTATAATTGGTCATGAATTAATCAATTTTCATATTTGGTATTCATATGTTTTACATATTGGTTGAATTTTAGCTCTAAATTTCATTATCATCGACTTTTTTCATAGCCATAGTTTTGAATCTGTATTCAAAATGCTTTTGTAAATATTTATTTTTTATTATTCATCAATATTTGAAGTTTAGATTTTCTGTTCATTTTCTGTCCATTTTTTTATTATAATCGTGATTCTGTTATTTATGATGTTCATTTGTATAAAATGTAGAGGGTTGTGTGGTAAGAGAGAACCTTGAGTCCTAACTCCGTCTTTATGAAGGCAATTAATCACCCTTTCACTATGTTTCTCTCTGTTTTTCTTTCTCACTCTTTCTCTCACCTTCCAACCCTCTCTCTATCCATCTCTGTTCTCGTCTCCCTCTCTCACACACACACACACTCTCTCTCTCTCTCTCACTCTCTTCTCACTCTCTCACTTTTCTCTTCGGTTATGTCGAGTGAGTAAACGTGTGTCAGTTCGGCTCCGTCTTCTAACAGATATTTCGTAGGGTTATACAGTTCAATTCACTTCAAATTATACATCTAGTTATTCAGTTTCTCGAGCTTAATTCAATAGTGAAATTATATTTTTGATTAACTCACACTCTTTTTATTTATCTTGAAAAAACATTCCTAACTTCAGTTCACCTTCTCGCCTATAAAGTGTAAATCCACCTAACGGTACACGATGGTTCGACCGAATAGAGGCACACCGAAGAATGAGGTCAATGCTCCGAAGCCAGCTATTTCTGGAGCATTGTCCGAAGAGACCCTCCTCATTATTCGACAGCAAATCGAAGAGTCTGTCCACAGTGCTGTATCAATGGCTGTGAAATCTATTTTCGAGGAACTTCAGGCATTGAAGGAGGAGAACAAACAGCTGCACGATAGAATTCGTGAGCTGGAGGTGTCTTGTCACCTGAAGGTCGACGACCTCGAGCAATATGGGCGCCGACATTCTATACGTATTTTTGGGATCCCGGAGAGTGACAAAGAAGACACGGACCTGCTGGCGCTCGATGTCTTTAACAAGAAGCTGAACGTGCCCGTGACT
>NW_024095217.1:0-6762 GCF_014356525.2 Nilaparvata lugens
ATCTTTCAAGATCTTATGAATAAATCCAGACAAATCTGTGTCTCAACACTTGAAAATCTCCGATGGATGTATTTGAAATATTCAATGACTGGAATTCAATTGATCTCTGAGATTGAATCCTCTCTTTGAGAATTGGGTATGAATGGAGAGGAGCTGACGCTCTTCAATTTCTCAATTCAGATTCATCTTTGCTTCTCAGATCCCGCTCTCTCCCCACTCTTAATGAGCACTTTATATTTTCCTCTCTAGGTGAACACATCTTCTACCCTGCTCTATCAAATTTGAAGATTGATGTTCCAGTTATACTAGCGAATCAAGAAGATTCTTATCGTCTTATGGATATTTTGATTTTATTGGAAACGCTAAAAATATTTTTATTCTATTTATCGATCTTGTGCAATATGTGGGCATCCATTGATAGTGATTTCATTGTGGATTGTGGGACTACTGACTCAAAAAAAAGCAATCATTCCAAAGAAGATGATATTATTATTAGTTTAATATTGAAAATAATATCTTGAAGCTTTTTTTGCAAGATAACTATGCGAATTTTTCCATTCCTGTGTTATTTTCACCTCAGCAATAATCCTCTTCACCAACTTCTTCCATTCGTATTCTCAAAGTTCTTCTTGTTCTGAGAATATTCTTTCAATTTTTTTTCTCGTACAATAGTAGTGGAACTATTATGTATCAGTAGCCTACACTTTCCAAGATGAATTCTCGAATTCTTCCGTCGAGTTCATACATATATTCTCTTATTACATGGAGATAATAATGGAAAGGTTATAACTTCACAAAGGCTTGCTACACACACATCGATTTTTGTTCGTAAGATATTTTGCCGTCCTTATAAATTCTATTGGATTGAACAGATGATTTCAAACAGACGATGTTTGTAAGTTCCGTTGTTTTGTCAAGTTCCGTTTAATCTGATAGAATTCATAAAGACGGCAAAATATCGTACGAGCAGAAATCGATGTGTGTGTGCAGGGCTTAATTCAACAGGTCTCTCAAGATTAGGACCTTTTTTTTTTTTCTTTTTGTGTAGTTGAGAAGTTGTTATTGTGGTAATTATTCATATTGAATGAAAAAGACTAAGAAATTGTCAAAAACCACTGATTTATTGATAATTAGAAAGACCGGTTCGGTTATACACCATTGTCAATCTCTGATAAACAGAGTAAGTTTACCGGTTCAGTTTATCAGAGATTGACAATGGTGTAATAACCGAACCGGTCTTTCTAATTATCAATAAATCAGTGGTTTTTGACAATTTCTTAGTCTTTTTCATTCAATTTAGGAACCTCTCCACTCTCCTACAACATGAAAATGTTCTTCTGTGACTCTCCATCAGATTATCTCCATTTGTCAACAGATTTTTCCACAATTTTTCAATCTCTCCACTTCTCTACAGTATTGAAAATGGTATTCAAAGACTCTCCATCAAATATTTCCACTTTTCCTTAATATGGTCATAAATGATACATATATATCTCTCAATAAGAGATCTACTTCTGTATATTAGTTAGTTTGATAATAATTGATAAAAACAATATAGAAACATGAAGTACCCTTTATTTTAAACTTTAAAACATCTTAAAACACTGGTTTCGGCTTACATTGGCCATTTTCAAGTTTTTTTTTTTAATTAAGTAGTTCATAAAAGTGAATTGATTTAGTTTGATAATAATTATCTTTATCTTCACTTCAGGGATTAGTTTATTAATTGACCTGTCCCGGTACCCATCTCTTTCTTGGCCTTCTCACATCTCTTTTTCCTGTAGGTCTATAGTTTTGGACTTCAAGGGGCATTCTTCCAGGTGACATTCTTGTCATTTTGGTAGAGAGTTGGTGAGAAGGATATTTTTAATATTCTTTCCGAAGAATGGACATTGATATGTCCAAAGCTCCGCCAATTTATGTAGATGCATAACAATATTATCTATTTTATCTATAGTTATTACAAATTGCTTTCTCCATATCATATAAAGTTCAATTTATTGTCTTAGTCTATATTATGTAAATTCATATATAATTTTGCTGTATTGTAAGCTATTGCATATAAGTGTATAAACTAGTCTTGTAATGTACATAAATAAAGTACTCAAACAATCAATTCTATCTAAATGACTGCACCAGTTGCGCCTATTTTTTTAATAATTCACCTAATCCCTGAAGTGAAGATGATGATGATGATGATTATCTTTATCTATATTGAATGTATTCTTATGAGTTTTTTGTGTAGTTGAGAAGTTGATATTGTGGTAATATTCATATTGGATGAAAAAAGACTAAGAAATTGTCAAAAAACACTGATTTATTGATAATTAGAAAGACCGGTTTCGGTTATTACACCATTGTCAATCTCTGATAAACTAAAACTAAATACAAGAGCAGCAGAATTTATACTAGTAGGCGAGTACTGCTATTGGTCGAGGGCATGTCTAGCTAGGCCAATGACAGGCGTTCATGCCCTCGACCAATAGCAGTACTCGCCTACTAGTATAAATTCTGCTGCTCTTGTATTTAGTTTTAGTTTATCAGAGATTGACAATGGTGTAATAACCGAAACCGGTCTTTCTAATTATCAATAAACCAGTGGTTTTTTGACAATTTCTTAGTCTTTTTTCATTCAATATTCTTATGAGCTTACAAATGTATATTAACAGTATTTTATAGAAAACTATCAATAAATAATCCCTGTATAGGTAGTTAGACCTGGTTTCATACCGGAACACACATTAATCTAGCCTATCGGGAGACACCCACCACCCACCATAGTGGGCTTTAGAGTCACAATGCCCTCAACTCAACAGCTGAATCCTGGCTACTCACTTGAATCTGTCATTATTAATTGAACGGGCAGCACTAGTATTACCAATAAGCATTGCTGACAGTTTTACTTATCAATCCAACCTGTCAGCATTGGTTAAATGGGGAGCATTGATATTATGTAATGGGAAATACTGACAGATTGAAATGAATCCTTCACTATAGAAGGTTAGTAGACTGATCCTGGGTGCTAATTTAGAATGTCAGTAGGAACTTGATGGGAGGCATTGGTGTTGGTGAATGAGGAATGATGACAGTTTAGAGTGAATCCTGGCTAGAAACGTATCGAACACGTCAGCCTGCGTTATGCAAGTTTGATGAACGTCACTAATGATCGTAGCATACCATAATGCTCTCTTCTCTCTCTATTATGCATAGGTCTCTCCACTCACTTCTTCTCACTCTTCTCCACAACATCCTCCTCTTTCTCCTCCTTCTACTCCTCTTCTAACTACTCCTCATCCTCCTCATCTCCTCCATACTTTCTTTTGAAGAAAGTCACATGACCGATCTTTTCCCGGTCGTGTGTTGATGGGAAGGATATTATTTTATATAATTTTCAGAGAATCGACAATCATTTGTTGAAACACCGCCGAATCATCAAGTTACATCACAATATCATAATATCGTTATTCCAATTGCATTCAATCTTTATTTTCCTCATTGATTAATTTTTTTATACTTTGTAGAATTCATTGAATAATTAGCAATACCGTCATTTAATGTGAATTAGTGTATAAGCCAGTAAATATTTTAATATAACATACATAAATGAAGAACTCTTATCTAATCTAATACCTTTCCTTCTCCCACTCCTCCTCCTCATCATCCTCCTCTTCCTCATTCATCGCAGCCTTCTCCCACTCCTCCCCTCATCATCCTCCTCTTCCTCATTCATCGCAGCCTTCTCCCGCTCCTCCTCCTCATCATCCTCCTCTTCCTCATTCATCGCAGCCTTCTCCCACTCCTCCTCCTCATCATCCTCCTCTTCCTCATTCATCGCAGCCTTCTCCCACTCCTCCTCCTCATCATCCTCCTCTTCCTCATTCATCGCAGCCTTCTCCCGCTCCCCTCCTCATCATCCTCCTCTTCCTCATTCATCGCAGCCTTCTCCCACTCCTCCTCCTCATCATCCTCCTCTTCCTCATTCATCGCAGCCTTCTCCCGCTCCTCCTCCTCATCATCCTCCTCTTCCTCATCATCGCAGCCTTCTCCCACTCCTCCTCCTCATCATCCTCCTCTTCCTCCTTCATCGCAGCCTTCTTCTCTCCCCACCACCAACACCTGAGCCTCTTCACCTTTTCCTCTATATTTTCCACTCCTCTTCAATATTTGAACAATTTCGTGCTTATGCTTGTTCCCTGTTATGCTTTCCAAAAGGTTTTGTGATTCTAGGCCTACGTGATGGAATAAATGAATAATGGAATTTCAACCACATTCTTTCTTTTCCACCGTTCTTCAGCAACTCCTCTTCAACATGCTCTCATATTCAAAGTAAATTCTCAGTCCACACGTCCCCAAATTCTCAGTTTTTCGTTGTCTTATAGTAGACCTACCTCTCATCCATTTCCACCAATTTTTTACATCCGATTCCAATACATTTTTTCTTTTCCCGTGAAATTCGTATTTATCTTGTTTTTCCCCCCCACTACTACTTTGCATGACTATGAGCGATTTTTTCTGAAAAACTCAACATACTCTAGCTACAAACATGTAAATCAATGAAAAATATTCAAACTGACATTGACATAGAGTTATTTGATGCACATTGAGATGTGCATGTTGTGGAGAGTTATGGAAAACTAGTCGGAAAATCGATAGAGTGCGATGAGGAAATTGAGAAATTCAATATTCAAAAGGGAAATGAATAGTAGACCTACACTATATCTTATGATAATGAATCGAATACTATTACTGTATGTGCTGGGGAATAATTGTTGTGGAGAACTATTTGGAAAATTGATGTTGAGTGTGATAGGCTGATTGAGAGATTCAATTTTCAATAGGGAGATCAATGAGAAAAGAATCAATGATTAATACTATTTTTCACTTCTTCTTCCCATTCTTTCCTCTCATCTACTCATTTGGTAGAGAGTTAGTGGGGAGGATATTTTTAATATTCTTTCCGAAGAATGGACATTGATATGTCCAAAGCTCCGCCAATTATGTAGATGCATAACAATATAATTATTATCTATGGTTATTAATTACAAATTGCTTTTTCATATCATATACAGTTCAATAATTATTTCTTAGTCTATATTATGTAAATTCATCTATAATTTTGCTGTATTGTAAGCTATTGTATATAAGTGTATAAGCCAGTATATATTGTAATCTACATAAATAAAGTGCTCAATCAATCAATCAATCAATCCTTCACAGTTCAAGTGACTAAAAGAAAAGCCACCATCTACAGAATCTTTCACCTTTTTAGAATATTTGTTCTCCCCAACTATTCAATCTCTCACTCCATCCTTCACAGTTCAAGTGACGTAAGAAAATTAAACTGAGAAGCATGAACAGTTAAAGCTTCTCCGAGGAGCAAGTGCAGCAGTTGATCTGCATTGGTATCACGTATTGTTGGGGCATGACCCACCCTTATCACTTAACTTCATCCCAACTGAACCATTACCAACTCAACTTCATCTCCAACTCGGATGAGCATCGTAACTGCTCCAGTTTCAATAACAGTCGGATAACAGAATCAATATCAGAATTACAGGTGAACCGACATGGCGAGATGTGCTGAGAAATGTCTTGAACTATGGAGAACTATTCTGAAAATTAATTCAGACTGTAGTATCAATCATGTAACATCGGGAGATTCAATCATAGAATGCTTGAATTGGTATTATTTTTTGGAGGTTTATTTATTCGAGTAGCTAAACGACGTTGAGATTATTTTATGACAAGATAGATAGATCGATAGATAGATGGATAGATAAAGAATTTATTTTTTCACTTCAAAAAACAATACAAAATAAGATCAAATTGAATACAATATCATTCGTCACCAATCAATACCATACATAGTTCATAATAATCCGAAAATTCTTAGGCATAGAACGACCTTCCCGTTCGATTCGTTCAATGCTTCTTGTAGCATTGGATCCTCTAATAATGTCATTTTACGGCGGTTAAATTTGCAAGACGTAAGTGAGGAATACCATTGATATCGTTTGGTTCAACCGGAGATGAAATGTGAGCACTATATCTTCGGAGCTTAAATTGCTAGAAGCCAATATTCTGACTGGTTTTAACGGAGAAGTCAGAAAAACCGGGAGAATGTGGTCAAAAAATTAAGCACGATGATAAAGATAAATTTCAATTATAGTTTTCATAATATTCTCAGAAATGACAGAAGGCTATTTCAAAGACGTAACAGTCAATCATACCTATATCGTGAGTCAGAAGTAGAAGAAAAATAAATAGCATAAAAGCAGAAGAAGAAGAAAAGAAGAAAAGAGAAAGAACGAAAAAAGAGAAAGAAGAAGAAGAAGAAGAAGAAGAAGAAGAAGTTAGAAGAGAGTTGAACTCGTTCTACTCATAATTTATAATATCGGGGCACCGAGCTTCCTCGTTTTTTTATTTATTGATAAACAGAACACAATTCTCTAGAATGATCGTGTTTATATCTCACAGCTGGCTATACGTCATCTAATGAATATTTCGGGGATGCGATATTTTGATTTTTCACATACTCACACGCTCACTCACTTCTTTACTATCCACGCTGTTTCAGCCAAGAATGAATTATCCTTTTAATGTCGTTGAGCGAGTTTCCTCAAGGATGAGACCTAGTGCAATCGAATCTTTTATATCATAACCTACTATGTTCAAATTTCGAGACAATCGTTAGAGCCGTTTTTCGAGATCCGTTAAACATGAATAACCAGATATAAAGTAGCCAGGTATAAAATAACCAGA
>NW_024095219.1:0-7726 GCF_014356525.2 Nilaparvata lugens
TGCAGATAAGTGTAAGTTTTTGCTTTAAAAAAGGTTTACTTGTTTTCATGATGATTAATAGGTATTTTAAACTATTGGATCTAGCAAAATCATACATTTTAAAGGAAAATGTCTAGTCTCTTTTATAGCCTAAACTCAAAATTGTTTGAGATATTGGGAAAAAAAATTGCACACTCAATAGCCTCTCTTCAATTCTCATATTAATTTTTTTTACTACTTTTAGTAACTAAAATTTGCTAAATCTCATTGGGATTTTTGCAGGGAATAGATTTGAGGTTAGAAAATTTTATAGATTATAGAGATATTGGAAAAAATACAAGAAAATGTAGTATTTAGCTTTAGAAGAGTTCAATATGTTTGCATAGGCATAGTGCAGACCGATATTGAGGATCACATTTTATTCAGCTTCCATTGCAATTCAGAAGCTTTAAAAGATTGTAAAATAATTGAATCAAATCAAGCTTTTCCTTCCCAATCTAATCTTTTCCCTAACCTAAGCTTTACCTAACTTAAGCTTTTTCCAAACTAAACTTTTCCTAACCTAAGCTTTTCTTAACCTAAGTCATCCCACCCCAGCCTCCTTTAACCTAAGCTTTTTCTAACCTAAGTTTTTTCCAAACCTAAGCTTATTTAATCTAAGCTTTTCCTAACCAAGCTTCCCCTAACCTAAGCTTTTTAACCTAAGTTCATCCAGACCCAGCCTCCTCTAACTAAGCTTTTCTAAACTAAGCTTTTCCTAACCCAAGCTTCCTCCAACCTAAGCTTTTCTCAAACGTAGCTTCCCCTAACCTGAGCTTTTCCCAATCTTGGCTTTTTCCCAACCTAAGCTTTTCCTAACCTTAGATTTTTCCTAATTTAAGCTTTTCCTAACCTAAGCTTCCCCTAACCTAAGCTTTTCTCAAACATAGCTTCCCCTAACCTAAGTTTTTCCTAAACTAAGCTTTTCTCAATCTTAGCTTTTTCCTAACCTATGCTTTTCCTAACCTCAGATTTTTCCCAATCCAATCTTTTCCTAACTAAGCTTTTTCTAACCTAAGCTTTTCCTACCTAAGCTTTTTTCTAATCTAAGTTTTCACAACCCAAGCTCCCCAACCTAAGCTTTTCTCAGACCCAACTTCCCCAAACCTAAGCTTTACCTGACCCAGCCTCCTCTAACCTAAGCTTTTCCCAACCTTAGCTTTTTCCTAACCTATGATTTCCCTAACCTAAGCTTTTCCTTATCTACGTTTTCCTAACCCAAGCTTTGCCCAACCTAAGCTTTTCTTAGACCAGCTTCCCCTAACCTAAGCTTCACCTAACTTAAGCTTTTTCTGATCCAAACTTCTCCTAACTCAGGCTTCCCCAGACCCAGCTTCCCCTAACCTAAGCTTTTCCCAACCTTAGCTTTTTCCTAACTATGATTTCCCTAACCTTAGCTTTTTCCTAATTTAAGCTTTCCCACCCAAGCTTTCTCCTAACCTAAGCTTTTTCCTAAGTTGATTTCTTTCTATGATAATGCAAGTTATCTAACCCAAGCTTCCTAACCTAAGCTTTTCTCAGACCCAGCTCCCCCTAACCTAAGCATTTCCCACCTTAGCTTTTCCCAACCTTAGCTTTTCCCAACCTGAGCTTCTCCTAACCTCAGCTTTTCCTAATCTAAGCTTTTCCCAACCTAAGCTTTTTCCTAATATAAGCTTTTCCTAAACTAAGATTTCCCAACCTAAGCTTTTCCTGTCTCTAGCTTCTCCTAACCTAAGCTTTCCCCAATCTAAGCTTTTCACAACCTAAGCTTCCCCTAACCTAATATTTTCATGATCCAAGCTCCTCCTAACCTAAGCTTTCCTCAATCTAAGCTTTTTTCTAACCTAAGTTCTCCCTAGTAGCAAAAAATGGAGTTGCAATATATTTATGTCCAAATATCTCGAACAATTTTGAGTTAGGCAATCAAATGACTGGACATTTTTTCTTTAGAATTTATCATTCTACTAAATCCAATAGTTTGAAATACCTATCAATCACCATGAAAACAGGTTCACCTCTTTTGAATCAAAAATTTGTACTTTTTCGCACATTTTTTGCAATATCTCAAAACTACTGAAGTTACAAACCTGAATTAGATTCATTGCATTCCTCGTCAAATTTTACATAAGATTGCACTAGTTAAAACATATTGTAGCCATAAAAAAATAATGAAAATAAAAATTTATATAAAAATTTTGAACTTTCCGCCATGTTTTTTCAGCTAATCCTTGGAAATTGACAACAATGTTATACATGGTTGATCTCGTCTTGATCTCCTCTATCGATCTATGTAGGTCTCAATGCTAGATTCCGCGGCCCATATACTAAAGTGCAGCCATTTGGAATTGGTTTATCAGAATTCAGATTATTATTGACTTGTCTATTTAAGGTTATGATCCACATTGGATTCGTAAGTGTGCAAGTGCATGTCAGATCATGCATGAGCCAAAAAGCAAAATTTAAAAAATGCCATTAAAACAGGCAGTTAGTGACTGCATGTTGTTGCTCACACTAAACGCAACTAAAAAGTGTGAGTGTTGCTATTGCTCTTTCAAGTTTCCCACACTAACTGCTCATGACGACCTCCTCAAAAGCAATGACAAAGCCCTTCGGGTGGCTAAATTTGGGAGGAAAATATATAAAATAATTATAATAGCATAATGGTGATCTTGGACAGGGGAAAGTAATTATCTGCACGCTTGGTGGTCATTCATAACCAAGCTTGCATTTGCATTTATGCGATTTTTAGGCTATACAGTTTATACCAAGGTACCTAGAATACAAGGTAGTGAGTGGTCACGCGCATCGCATCTCGATCTTTTGATCATCAGAGTCAGTTTATCGGTGTGATGTCATTGGTGCTCTAAAATATTTATTCTTCCTATCTTTTCCATGTTAAATTGAACATTGAAAATAGAACATTTGGAATAAGCAGAATGATGAGTATTTAAACCTGAAACAAATTAGGGCAGGAGTACCTCAATGAAGCACTCTCGGGCCCATATTATACCTGTTGTACATTTGTGATATTCCTCAATGTTTTGGCATCCTGTTGCTACATTGCTGACGACACTGCGCTTCTGACTTCAGGCGTCACTATAGAAGAAACATCCAACACTATTCAATTAGCTGCAAATCAACTATGCCAATGGACAACAGAATAGAAAATAAAGCTGAATGAATCCAAATCATCGATCATCAACTTTACCAACAAAAAAGTGACAGAAATAATCAATCAATCTGAATAGCCATAGAATTCCTGTGGAAATACACAAAATATCTTGGAATGAAATTAGATGTGAAACTGAAGTTGAAAGAGCACTCAAAATCAAAAGAAAACAACTTGATATAAAATATGGACATGTGTATTGGTTTGCAATCCACCCTATCTTTGAAAAACAAGATCATTTTCTACAACCAGATCTTAAAACCAATTGGGTGTATGTGATCCAACTATGGGGATGTGCCTGTCATAGTAACATCAATATGATACAGACATTTCAAAATAAAGTATTAAGGAATATGGTCAACACTCCTTGGTACATCAGAAACAATGACTTGCATAGAGATCTACGCATTCCATTTGTGGCCAGTGAGATAAGTCGATTTGCCATGCGGCATAAGTTGAGACTTCATCATCATGTCAACCCTGAGGCAAGCCAACTAGCCTACTACCAACGAAGATCTTACCAGGAGGCCTATTGAACTAATTTAAAACAATTTGTGATAGTGTACGCAGACTATAATTGTTACTGCTCTCATAAATTTAGAACTACTTGGGCCATCAATGGATGAACTGAAGTTTAATACCTTTTCATAGTGTAAGATTATAGTGAGAAGAAAATTAATGGTTAGCCTCTGAGACTAGTTTAATGACAATAAACATAAAAAATTGAACAAATTTGTAAGTCTTTCAAGTCTAAACTTACAAGTCTCATCGACATTTCCTACGATTCATACAATATTTATATCTTTGATTTTCTAGAGTTCAATACTTTTTGACTGCTGGATCTTTCAGAATGCTCGATTTTGTAAGAGCACGCACATCGAATACCTGTTGCTCTATAATTTAAAAATCAACATGCTTTTTCTGTCTCTTTTGCAATTCAATTACTCATGCTAATGATTTGATAAATCAATCATTGATTAAGGAATTCAATCAATATAAACCAAATATTACTCTTACTATCCTTTTCTTGTGTGTGTACTGATGTTATATATTGAAGCAATAGAATATCTTGCCTATTCCTTCAGGGGACACTCTTCTCTCAGGAAAAAAAATGCATGGCTTCCACATACTTGACCAGGAAATGAATTCTGGTTGAATCGTCTAATTGAAACTACAGCAGAATATAAGGGCGAATATATTGAAGCATACCGCGTGGGGAATTCTCAATATAATTAATGATTGTATTGATACTTGCTCTCATATTGTTAACACCTATTTATATTATTATTTGTGAGAGGAATTCTCATTCTCTTATTGCGAAACTCTCATTCTTTATTCATTTGTGAGAGGAAAATCAAACTCTTCATGATCCATTACTAATGGATTCAATTAAAAATGAATCATAAATTGAGGCATATACAGGGTGTTTACGAACTGCCTACCAATACTCTAGGGCATTGTTCCAAGCTAACAAACATACCATCTAAATGTCCGGAAGTCTTGAGTTTCTCACACAACAGCCATTTTGCTTTTTACATTTTTTTCTAAATAATTGTTAAACATACGAAATTGAAACTTTGCACAATCATTTGTAACAACTAGACAAAGCTATGGCAGCTTAGTGATAGGACACAGCTGGGGGTTAGTTGCAGTGCATGCCAAGGCCAAGGTATGCGGCTAAAGTCTGCCACACCATGCAACAGTTTCCGTCTGCTTTGCATAAGTTATTTTAGATTATTTCAAACAATAATTAATGTTACATAACCCTCTAAAGGTGGGTCACCTACCACTAAAACTGCCATATCTCACTTAATATTCGTTCAAATTTTATACATGATATGTCAATCGATTTGCAAAAACAAAATGAATCAGCTGTTTTGGAACAGCTGTTATTTAAATCCATGTTCTATTTGCAATCAGAATTTCTTTCTTCTCAGATTAAATTCTCTATCATTTTTATTGCGAAAAATTATTTGTTTACTGGTCATTAAAGAAAGTTATTGGGCATCAAACGTAGAAGTCTGTGTTTTTCTATTTGAATTTTTTGCATATTTCAACTTTTTTCTCAAAAACTACTCACACTACAGCTTCCAGATAGTTTTATTCAATTTTTCAGATATTTTTCCATATGAATCCAGCATAGTTTCTCAAAAACTTGTCCCTAAACAATTCAGCATCGGTGTACTTCACCAGAGGAACTGAATTTTGGGCGAAATCTTCACTCTGTATAGCTCGCTAATGAAGCGTTTATGGATATATGTTTATGAGAACTTTTTTCATATTTTTACCTCTATTATCACGTATTAAATATTTTACCATAATCAAGAAACATCCTGTATAAGTTATATTATAAGTGAAATGGCCGCTGTGTGAGTAACTGAAGACTTCCGGACAATTTAGATATGTTCTTACCCAGGAATAATGTCCTAGAATATTGATAGGGAGTTCGTAAACACCCTGTATGCGGAATATGAATTATTATATTGTAGTATTCTAAATATTTTCCTTTCAATAAACTTGATTATTTTAACCAAGTGATTGATTGAATGTCTGCTTGAGATATTATGAAAGGATGACAACCACTTCAACCTATTCGGAAGGCATTCCATGATAGAAAATAAACTCTCATACAATTAAAACAGGATAATGTGTGGTACATTTCAATTATTTTCAATCTCCACCATTATATTATGACCGAAGAGAAATTGTAAGGCCTATTTCAAGATATTTTTCAATTTGCAATTCAAGTTTGCATTGATTTGCATACAATTCTAAGTTTGCATATTGCATTTATGATTTGACTGTTATATCATCACCCCATACTCCCTTCTATCAGTGTGGATTTATGTATGAAGATGAAACTATGAAACGTTGGTAGAAGATGAAGAAAATTCCAAAAATTGAAGGATTGATGATCTCTAGTAAAGAGGATAGTCATAATCTGAGCCTGTTTTCTCTCCTCATCATAACAATATGAATTTCAAAAAACCTTCAAGAGATTTCCAAATGCTTGAATAAATATAGTCCTGTCATCAAACAGCTTAAGTTGCAGTTTTGATTGGTGTTGATAAAGAGTAACACTAATATATCCCATCTTGATGGCCTTTCTTCACATCCTACCCTCCTACATATCATAATACGTCATTAGTTTTCTTATGCTCGAGAGTATGATAGATTGATTAAAGGATAATCCAGAAACTATTCATACAATGAAAAAATAAGGATAATCCAGGAGGATAATCCAGAAACTATTCATACAATGAAAAATATCTATTCTGATTTGAAATTACAGATAATAATTTGGTGTAGAAATTGAAATGGACATAACCTACATAATATTGGACAATTTGAGACAAAATTAGGAAATTGAAGAAGTTTTGAGCAATAGCCTGTTTTTTCTTTTCCGACTATTGTATTGTTTGCTTCAACCAATAAATAAATAATGCCGAGGTATTTTATTGCTGGTTTACTGTGGATAGTAAATGCCGTGGTGTTGGAAAATTGACTGTTGAAGGGTTTTTGTGGGCTGTCCATGTTGTGTAGCTGAGAAAGTTAGAAAGTGGGTCTTGTCATAGTTAAGATGAGCAGATTTGATTTAGCCAATGTGAGATTTTCTGTAATCCAGTTTCAGCTTACTCCATGCTCATGGCCACGTTGGTCCTGAAAACAAAAGAACTGTGTCATCTGCAAAGGTGGTGATATTGCCTTCAATTTCCATACTGCACAGAGGATTATATAAATCAAGAAGAGTGTTGGACAAGAACTGTACCTTGCGGTACTCCATATTCAAATTTGAGCTTGCTTCCATTGACTCTGACACTCTGGGTCAAGTAGCTTTGAATAGATCCCATGCCATCCTCTGATTTCATAGTTGTAGAGTCTCTCCAGCAGAATATCATGTGAACAGTATCAAATGTTCTTTTCAGGTCCAGGAAAATTGCCAGAGGTTTCTCTCCAGTGATTTTCTCTGATATTTGAGAAATGACATTGTAGATTGCATCATTGGTACTACAGTTTGATTAAAGCCATATTGATTTGGTGATAAAATATTATTTTCAAGGAAGTTAGTAAGTCTGATTTGATACATTTCTAAAAAATTTTGTAAATATTTAAAAGGTGATATTAGTCTATAACAGTTCAAATCTTTATTGTCCCTGCTTTAAAAATTGGGCATATAATAGCTTCTTCAAACACTAAGGAAAGGTACCTTCTCCTAGGACTTTATTGGCAATTAGTGTTAATGGTCTAGCTATACTATTCTGTTTGGAGAGCTCTGGGCCTGGTGCACTGTCTGATTTGAGACTGCTGATTATTTTATAATTTGTCTCATCTACAGGTGTAAAAATATTGTCTCACATACTCTAGTGTTTGTAACTGTGGGTTCTTCTGCAGGTTGTTGATTCTAAATATATGTTGTGCCAGTTTAGATCCAATATTTTGAAGAATTTGTTGAAAACTTTTGCAATGTCTTCATCATCTCTCCCAGTTTAAATTCTCTTCCTTGTACATCCAGTTTTTTATTTGTGTCTTGGTCTCTGAACTTGAGTATTTCACGTA
>NW_024095220.1:0-8192 GCF_014356525.2 Nilaparvata lugens
AAATTATGTTTCAAACAATCCTTCAAATTAATTCGTCAAATATTAATCTATTATTGCAAATTGGAAATTTCACACTGAACATTGAAACTGCTGCAACAGTTGTAGGTGATGAGTGAAACACGGAACAGAACAGAACCTCGAATTGGAGAAAATGTATTGCTCCATTTAAAGCTCTATTCTATTTTAACAAGTATGAACAGTCATTCACATTAGATATATTGGTATTATTGGGATACCCTATCCCACCCCCTAGGTTATCTAATAATTGCGAAGTATTGCTACGACGCTGACAAGCTACAGCCGGGTATGGCGGGGTCAGTAACCTTAATGACAGGTGGAGTTACCGGTGTACCGAAATATTCTTAGTACGAAATAGTCTTAGTACGTTACGTCACAGGGCAACGTATGCACGCGCATACACATGCAGTGATTTCTTAGTCACTATGACGTCCACCAAATATTTCTTAGGAACTATGACGTCGCACAGAATGCCAAGTATCCATAACCAACAGTAAGATAACCTAAAAGGTCGAAATTATGTTCTATCATGTTAGTCTATAATATCTATAGTATCTATTCGCATTCCACATATTGGTTGGTATTTACAATAGCCAAACAACTCAATGTGAAGCATTGAAGGTATTGAAAGGAACAAATTAAAGATTGAAATTATGTTATGATAACACGGGTGAACGCACCCTCCCCCCACTGAATTAAGAAACTCTCCCCCCCCTCATGTAATATGCATCCCCTGGGCACCCTTGAAAATAATAATCATCCATTGTAAAAGAATGGTGTGAATTCAAAAACAGTCGCTTCACATTGATTTGAAAGGTTAGTGTGAGGAATTAAAAAATGAGTTGGTTGAGACCCTCAACATGACCCTTATTTGAAATGAATATGAAACTAATAATTGCTAATGTGATCAATAAACTAATTAATCAATCTCCAAATAGAAATGTTATATTGTTTAAATTTCACCAGATGATATCAAGTAGAAAATTTAACTCAACTTCCTATGCATTACTGTATCAACTCGAAATAAGTTGATATTTCCTTTAAAAAAATTATTTAGCCTTAAAAATCGATTTGATGAATGGTAAGGTGGGAAGAAATGCATAGTAATCTATTAATTCATCAATGAATATTGCTTGTTTATAGTTCACTTCTAATAGATAATTCCCCTAGAGTAGAAACATAAGAGCTTTTTGAGTACAGCTTTTTTGAGTTACTACAGTAATGATCTGATGTTGAGCCAAGCTATTGCTAGGGAAGAACTTGCTGTAGGAATCCATAGGGAAATTATAGTTTAGAGTTTCTATTGTTGGTAACACTGATCACGCGGACTCGCGTGCGTGAGCATTAACTTGTTACTGTGATGGTGTAGAACTGTACAGAGCATGCGCAATGACGTCATTGATGACGTCATTATACTAAGAATATTTCGACCAGTGCGCATGACTACTTTTCTATTTCGGCCTTCTGCGCATGCCCGGTGACGTCAAAATGACGTAGCATACTAAGACTATTTCGTACTAAGAATATTTCGGGTCACCGGTACAAAAATATGATTGAATTCCACAAGGAACAATCACAAAGGTTTTTGAGAAGAAGTCTTCTCTGATTGGTTCTGTGGAATTTAATTGAGATTACAAATTGACAGACTTTTGTGCAACCGACTGGTAAAATATAAGTTCACACTTTTTTCAACAACTGAGACTAGTATCTTGAAAATCTTTTGTTCACAGAATGGTATTGTGAGAGTCCACCATCAATTTTGGTCAAATATGATTTATTGTGGAGCATCAAAGAACTTTGCCATTTTTTGGAGTAACTATTTTTGCTGGCAAATCACTGGAACGACCTGATAAGTTCACTTATGAGATAATTGTCATCAAGTATCATGAGAATGGCGCAAACTACCCTATCGTGAAATATGGTGAGTTTATTAAAAAAATATATATACGTGTTGCGTGGTGGCGGTCGGAGTATGTATCACGGGACAAGCATGATGTTCAGCAAGTCCCATGACACACACATCGATTTTTGACATTCAATTCTTCCATCCTTATGAATCTACCAGATTCAACAAAACTTGACAAACACTTGAACACAACATCTATTTGCCAAGCTATGTTCAGTATAAAATATTTTATAAGGACGGCAATAATCGTATGGCATAAAAATCGATTTGTGCATGACTAGACTAAGTGAACATCCACTGCAACGTCAAGAACAATATTTTTCTAACACAACCAACAGTTAATCTATAATATAATGAGGGAAGAACTGGCTTATACATGTACGGGATAGGAAATTCACAAAATTGCTTTATCATGTCTGAACTAATCAACTGATTGACTTGGAATTTTGAATATGAATTTTCAGTCCTCGAGGATGGTAATAGGCCTATTTTCATCTATCAAGATTTCAGGAGGTCAGGTTTGCAGTTAGTCAATTTTTTAATTAAATCCTTGCAGAACACAGTTCCATCTGTTTTAATTAGAAACCTTTCATAGTGTTTTGATACAGGATATAGGTTGGGATATGTCACCCATACCACATGTCTCCATAGAATACTTCAGTATAAGGTATCATACCCTCCTCTAACTTCTCACTTGAATTTTTTCTCTCATTACTTTACCTACTCAGTACTTTTCTTTATCCATTTAATCGAATTAATATTGTATATTCATTTATTTTCCAGATGGTAAATTGACTTTCAAGGACGGTTCAAGATCTGATATAAAACCAAACACGTATGTATTCATATTTGTTATCTCTATAAATATATGACAAGCTTTTTCAAGAACTGAACGAGAGGTGATGTACACAGCCTCAGCTGAGATATAGAAATGTTTTATTGAAAGTGTTTTAAAATAACCCACAAGTTCCGTGCAAAATCGACGATTTTTGAGCGTTTTCTAGGCCTTCTCAAGAACTTATTGACAGATCATGTTCAGCAAGAGTACTGAAATCAGAATTACGCTGAAGATACGCCCAAGATAGGCGGTCTTAGTGCATTTCCATAGCGTTTTTCTGACGGAAGGAAGCAAGCTCAAATTGAAAATGCAGGTGAGCGAAGTGAGCCTGCTTATCCTATCTCTTGATGACCCAGCTGGGGGTCCAAAGGATAGGGCAAGCAAAGCGAGCCTGCTGGCTAGTTTCTTATAATATTAATTGATCATTCCTGTTCAAAATATTCTCAAATTATAGCCCATCTTATTCATATTTTTCTTAGTTGAAGTGGATTTTCCTAATTGAGATTTAATATTCTGATAGTTGAATTGAATTGAAGAAATATTTATTCATAAAAACGTGGGAACAGGTTAGGAACAGCGTCAATAAACAAACAAACATAAACATAAAAATCTGTTGTGGTACACTCACACAACTTTCCTTGCTCATTGAACTGTAAGCCTCATTCTTAAAAGATAATAGTTTAGGGGAATAACATAATGACGATTTGCAGCAACATATTTAAAACTACGATCGGACTTCTGTGTATGTGTATATATAATAGAGGAGTTAAATGGATAGGGGCGTACCCAGAAATTGGGATTTCGAGAAATGGGCCTTGAAGTTTTCAACTAGTTTCAAAATAGAGAGGTTTTTTTCTAAATACTTGGAACTAGTATCATATGGTAGTTTGATATCTTATAAATGGAGTGGAATATAAAAATTCATAGTATACAGCTACAGTTAATCTATATTGAATGTTTAAAATAGCTTGTAACTGTCCTTATTCCATTCAACAGCTCAATACTGACCTTTTTCCATCAAGTCACATTGAATGGAAGAAGGGCAGTTTCAGTCATTGGGACTTTGCATTATATTTCAGCTGTAAAAATAAAAAAAATTGAATGGATGATGATTAATGGATAAAAACCTATATAATGATATCTATTGAATTTATTTTTCAAAAATAAATAATAAATGATAACAAACAGAAAAGTTATAACAACCTAAATGGTATTAGTCTGCTGGACTTTGCAATTTGTTCGAAACAGGCCTTATGAGATAAGAAAAAAAGTTATATGCATCTTAATATCAATAACCTAAGTGGTAGCTGCCTGAGACTTTGCGAATATATTGTCAAAAAATATGCCTTTTGGTTATCACTCAGGTATCGGTAAAGACGTAGGTTTAATAGAATAAAAAAATCAAGTTCCAATACTTTATATTACTCAAAGTTATTCTAAGATTTCAAAAGCAAAGTATAACTATTAGAGCATAATAATCATGAAGCATTTCTGTTTACACCAATCCAAAAGCCTAAGCTGGAAGCTCTGATCACAGACTGTGGAAACTAGAACCTGCTGACAAACATAGCCTCCTAAAAATCAACGTCATGATATCGAGAAAGAAGATATAAGAGTGAAACTTTGCAGGTATACCAACTAAACTATGTAGATTCCAAAAAAGCATTTAACGGAAGAAGGCAGAACTTGGTTTACGCCCCTATTCCATCTAGCTCCTCTTTATAGTTTTTTTATAAGTAAGATAACTTTTTCCTATGAGTAGGAAATTTCCTTTAATTGTGAAATTCGATGATTTTTCAAAAGTTGTCAAAACAGCTGTTTCATAGATTAAATATTTTGACTATGTGTTCTTTTTATAACTGCTGTACCTACCTACCTCATGCATGAGAATGAGGTTACAAAGTCAATTTCTCAAGATGGGGTGGACCCTCCATCAGTTCCCCAGGGAAAGACTCATGACAGTTGATAGAGCTGATAAATAACTATACAGGGTATGAATTTGAAAAAAATAGTCCAGTCATTTTTGAGAAAATCGTGAAAAACATGTTTTTTTAATTATCCGTCATTTGCTCAGAATATTAAGGAGCTCCTGCAATTTTCCCAGAGATTAGACTCATATCAGTTGATAGGACTTATAATAACTATCGATGGTATAAATTTGGAGAAAATCATTTGAGCCGTTTTCGAGAAAACCGTAAAAACATGTTTTTCAGTAATATCTGTCATTTTTCTAGAGAAATTACAGAGCTTCAATTTTCCCAGAAATGAGACTCATCTCAGTTGATAGGGCTTATAAATAGCTATCTATGGTATATATTCGTAATCATTAGAGCGTTCTTGAGAAAACCGTGAAAACATGGTTTTTTAGTAATTATCCGCCATTTTGAATTCAATTTTATTGAATTTCTCATTGTCGGATCCTCATGGTATGAGGACTTCAAGTTAGAAATTTCAAGTCAATTGGTTGATTAGGATGAAGTTATCGTGTTCACAGACATACACACATACACACATACACAATATGGTGGCGCAACTCGCCTGAGCGTTCATGACGTGGGAAATTCACATTTAATACTAAAATATGGTTAAAATGAAATACTCACTAAAACCTTTATTATCATTAAGAACGTTTTTTAAGGTTGTATTATTTGAGGCTAGTTTCAAGCAGATGACATTGTAACATCACGTCTGATCATATGTTTTTTCATGCCTGTTAGATCTATTGAATTTGGTGTTTATAAAACCAGTTTAAAAAAATTATTCTTTTGCATTTATTAGAAATGTAAAAATTTGTAATAAGTGTATTAATTTATCCCATGAACACAAAATGAATAATTCTGCCCCAATTTGCGAATTATTTTGGTCCATTAATACAGCTGATTAACATCACAGCTGTTCTGCAAGAGACGTTTCCCTCCTTGCTCTGAACTAGTTCACTCACTCTTGTTCCCTTCTGTGAATCTTTTTTAACGTGATGAAGTAGTTTTATAAATCCAACTAGCTTTCTCTCAATTTTGTTTTGTAACTACTCCAATTAGTTGTGAAATTAATTGTTTCCTTTTATCTGTTAGATGTGTTAAATCTATTTTTTTGAGGGTCCACTTAATGGATTATTCTACTTATTGATTTTTGTAAAATTCCCCTTCGCCCAGGTTACCGTGGGGGCAAATTTTTTCTAAAAAGTGCTAGTGTTGTTGAAAGTGCTTCGATTGAATATAATTCATGAAAAATAAAATTACTGCGTGAGTATAACATAAGTGCGAATGAATAGTGGAATTATTATAATAAGCAGCACATAATATCCAATAGCCTGGACGAAGATACACATGTTGATAGGGTTGTTTCAATCTTGGCAAGATTGTGTGGTGTCCGAAAAGTTGTAACACGCATATGTCTATTTCAGCATATTTAGAAATTATAGTACTGTTGAATTCAATTATTTTTTCCATCAATTGAAATTCATTGTATGCCTTAATTGAATATTGGACTTATTATACAGTTCCCAATTTTTCTTAGGAGTATCGAGAATGTTTTTCTATGAACAAAGAGAAAGTACACTGTCGATACTCACCAAGCATTAACAGTAATACTGGCTGAAAGGACATAGCAGTTTTTTCCATATTTTTTCATCCCTCAAATTTATTGGGCCCGTGTGAAATCGATTTCCCACGGACTAATTACTTATGCGAGTAGAGTGTGAGTATATTATATTGTTTGACTCATTGCACTCAGTATATCGGCAATTCTCTGTGTGTACTGGAGTCAGATAATATTAATAGTGTCATTTCATATGGTAAGCGGCATTAGGGATCATTTTAATAGAGTAGTCAACATTGAAATTCTATTAAACTTTCAATAGCCGAGTGTAGTCTACCTAGGTCAGAATAGATTTTGATCTAGGAGGATTGCATTTATTAGTTTATTTCAAAGCCGCATTCTCTTTCAGGATAGTATAATATAAGATATAAGGCAGTCCCTCAAGAATACCACTTCAGGATAGTGGTGTGTGGTGAGTGGAATTGTGAGTCTGGAGACTGGAATCTTGGGTCAATAAAACTGACACAATATTTATGTCTTCAGAAATTAAACCTGACATTCCCCCCAAAACACTGAAACGTATGCTCACCAGCTGAATATCCGAGGCATCTACAAGAATTGTTTTTAAGAGTTTTATTTCCAGCAATCCTGGGTGTGTTTGTTGTGAACTATCAAAACGATAGCCACCACAGGAGGGGAGTTGTAACAACACATACACACATACACACACACAGATCACACAAAAATCATGTTCTCGGACTCAGGGGACCTTGAAACGTATAGAAAACTTGAAATTAGGGTACCTTAATTTTTTTGGAAAGCAATACTTTCCTAACCTAAGGTAATAGGGCAAGGAAAGTAAAAAGTGGTTGAAGTAGTGAAAAGTAGTAACAGTCTTAAACCTCCTATGTGAATAACAGAATCGATAATCAATCGCACAAACTCATAGTGCGATCTGAAACTTTTGCAGGGAGTACAGACACAATGATATTAAAAACTCCTTGAGTTTGTAATTTTGTTACTCCTTAAGTTTGTCATTAAAACTCCTCTATTGCCTGTAATTCTAAAGGCAGCAATGTGAAGTATTTCCTTCCCATGAAGTGCATCTTTTTCTTGAAAAATTCTAACCTGTGTCTTTCCCTTTTCTCCCCAAATCAGTATTGTAGCTATGAGTAGTTCCTCTACAGGGTAATTCCTAACATACATAATAATGTCAAATATATATTGCCCGAAAGCCCCCTGTGGGATAAGGGTGCTTTGAGTCGGACATGTATACTCAAGAATGTGATGAGAACCAGAATTCACCCACAGTATTCCTGCTTGTCGTGGGGCGACTAAAAGGAACCCCAAGGCAACTCTAGACGTTGCCTTGCCTTCAAACCCACGGGATCTGCCCCATCAGGGCAGTTTCGGAGGGGCTAAGAGAAAAACACAAGAGACCAGAGATGAGTGAAACTCCAGGCATGAATGTAGGTAAAGAGGCTGAGTCGAGGGTGACCAGGTGCCCTAGAGGCGATTTGGCGACCCCTCTCCAGCGGAAGGAACTACAAAAATGCCAGGAGTGGAACTCACGTAGGTCCCGAGTTTGTGGGTGGAGAGACCATACCCCACCACTGCTCAGAGAAGGACGGCCATTTAGGCAAAACTTCTTGGGAGAGGTGAGGCTTTCGTCTCAAGTAAAAACCAAAGAGTCTGGAGATGGATGAAACTCCAGGCACAAATATGTGGGTCAAGAGGCTGAGTCAAGGGTGGCCAGATGCCCTAGAGGCAATTTGGCGACCCCTCCTTCAGCAGAAGGACCTTCAAAAAAGCCTGGTGTGGAACTCACGTAGGTCACGAGGACTAATCAGTCTGAAGAGACATATCAAACTGGATTGCGACAAGCAACTAGGT
>NW_024095221.1:0-8009 GCF_014356525.2 Nilaparvata lugens
GTAGTTGAAGAAGAAGATGAAGGAGAAATAGTTTTGAGAGAAAAAGAATACATGTTAACAGAAGAAGAAAATGTGTTATGTTTTGAGATAGTAATAAGGAGTAAGTACTCGGTAGACTGAGTGAGATGTGAATGAGTCTCAAAACACGAGAGTATGAGGAAGAGAGAGAGATAAACTTCATCTCTCTCCATCTTTTCTCTGTGGTATCCTGTAATGGGAGTAACACATTTCGCAGCGCATAGGTCCCACAGGAGCTAGAAGGCTTAGTGAAGACATCTGTCGGGATTTGCCGGATGTAGGAATTTCGCAGACGCCGACGTCTGTAAGTTCCTTGAACCGTGAGATATGCACCGCCCAACTTGGAGAAAATCCGAGAATGAACACTTTTTTGCCTCATTTTGGGCTTTTGAAACAGAGGCGAAATAATGCTTAAGCATTATTGGTACTGCAACTGTTGGTGTGGGACTATGGGATTTAGTATTGACGTGTATTTTATAGTATAACTATAGTATTCTTATATTCTAATTAGTGGACTTCTTCACAGTAAAACACGCTCTGTTCGCGTTCTGTTCTTGCGCGACCAGCGATCATCTTGCGAACTGTTTGCAAGCGTAAGTTTGTATGCAGCTCTAGATTTACTGTTGTGAGATTCAGGTTATGAAGTCAGCATCTGATAAACATTGTTTTTTTTTATTGTCTGCCTTTAAACAAAGCAGATATCTCTATACTTTACCAACTCCGTACTGTTGCTATGCTGTTTATTGACAATTTAGAAATATGCAATGAACTACTGAAATATTTCATCTGTTTTATAGAAATTGATTATAGGATCATTGAAAATATAATATTCTCTTGGTGGATATAATATAATTGGTGTATATTATATAATCATATAATATAATATGAAATATACTTTATGGTATGTCTTGAAGAAGATTGTTTGTTTTTTTGGTCCTACAAGATTATTTCTTTAATATGTAATATCCACTATTTTAGTGATAATAATGTGAAATATTTCTTCTTTGTTCGATTTTGTAGCATCTAAGTATTTGGAAGCCTTTCTTGTGAAAATAATTGAGGACCGAAAATTTTATGAAGTGATCAACTACAAGACTCTATTTCGGACTATGTGTAACCTTATCTAAATTTAGGAGAGGAATAACACAACAAGGTTAACTTATTTTTTCTCTTCCTATCATTTTGATTATGAACTTATTGTATCAATCAAAAACTTCATCCAAATCAACACAATATACATAAAATAAATCAAACCCCAAAAATCACAATCAAAAACCATTTCCTAATAAAATTCAAAGATAGGCTTCATGGTGGGGTTTTGTATGGATCAATGAAGAATTTATATTTGGAATGGTTGAGCGTGTCTAGTCTCGGCCAATGACAGTAGAGCTCAACCTTCATTGGTCGACAACTGAAAGCCAATCGTAGATCTCATATACTTTGCCGCTCAATGTTTCAGCTTTCAGTTTACTAGAGATTGAAAAGGCGTAACAAACGAAACTAGTATCTCAAATTGACCCGAAAATCAACGGCCTTTACAATATCAAGTATTCAAATTGGAATTGGGAGGCAAAGGAGTAAGTATTTATGCAAAACATGTACGTACTATTGAAGAGGTAAAAAGAGAAGATATATTGAGAGAGAAACATAAGCGAACTCTGAATACCCTATCACTTATATTCCTCTCTGGAATTTGAATGAATAATAAAGAATCAACATTAAGATTGAAAATGTTAAGAAAACTATAATAAGAAGTCTCAGGATGATGGATACAGTGGGAAAAATTCCATTGTCAATAATAAAGATGAAAAATATATCCTAGTATGAAATCGTAGTTTGTCAGTCTCGCTTATATCTAGTCTAGCATATTCTTCTTTGAATTTGCTATCCCTCCATATTCTTAAGTCAAGTACTTCCCATTTCATAAAGTGAGTAGGAATTCAATTTCAAGTAGGAAAAGACTTTCCTAAATACAGTAACTGAATAATTTTCCATCACGGAGTAGAGAACTTCTGAACGGAATGTAAATTATATTTCGTTGTGAGTTTTCCTCCACCATTCAAAATAGATTCAACCTCGAAGAATGAGAAGATGAATTAGAACGAACGGATATTGTGCTATAAGGAAAAGAATAGAGAAGCTATTTGTAGCAGGAGATTGAAAATTAACCAGGTTCCTCGTTGAATCTACAAAAACTGAATAGCTCATTCAATTCTTTCCTGGAATACAATATTCTATCGTGACTTGTGGTTCACTGGATTATTTGATAAAGGGTTCCTTTCTGGGAGTATTCTCATCTTCAACCATTGTTCATTGTTTCCTCGTTGGGTCAGGACTCAATAAACAAAAGTGTATAAAGCGATTCATTATTTCAAAATATATTTGAGAACCAACGTAGAAATGGGATAGGCTATTGTTGATCTGTGCAATCAACCTTAGAGAGGAATTAATATTTTGATTTTCAGACAATAAAATCCACTGTACCTACAATGTATTTGAAGTGAAGGCAATAATGGTTCATGAAGACAATAGAATTTACTCTACTGACAATAAAATGTACTGTCAGTACATCAAGTATAAGTACATCATCAAAATGATAGGGAGAGGAAAAATGAAGTAACCTTGTGCTTGTGCTATTCCTCTCCCAAATTTAGATAACACATAGTCCGAAATAGGTTAAGTGTTGTAGTTCTTCTTCAATTACTGTTCTGTTGGGTGAGAATTGAATGTAGAGCCTGAAGAAATATAGGGAAAATATATTGGTCTACTCATTTATTCAGAATGCCATCCAATAGGCTGCCAATATTAGCATGGGAGTACAATCCCGAAGGAAAGCGAGGTATAGGAAGACCAAGAAAGAAATGGATGCCGGTACAGGCTAATAGAGCCTAATCCTTGTAAGAAGATGTTGTTGATGATGATGATGATGATGATGATGTTTACCATTCAATACTAAGAGTCACAGGTTTGAGGTGTGTCTGCAACTTTTGACCATAGACATGAATTCATAGTCATAGTCAATGCTGCAACCCTTAGGTCACACACCGATTAGTCAAGACAAGACTAGTCACGTTTAGTCACACTACTTCACATTGCTGCTCATGACGCAACACACACTGATTAGTCATTGCAATTAGACATGACTCCATAAGCAACTATGTGAAGTATTGTGACTAAACGTGAATAGTCTTTTCTTGACTAATCGGTGTGTGACCAGCCTTATACGAATAATGCTCATGCTTCCAATTCATTTAACACTGTCATTTCTAGGTGAAACTGAGGCGTAAAACACGCTTGTGATTTACATCAAACAGTCAGAATTTCATTTAAATAACATCAATTCTCACCATTTAATACCAATATTTACTGTAAATTTAAATAGAAATCCAAGTACCCTTTTAGAATTACATAGAACAGTCAGTATTTCTTCTAAATAACATCAATTCTCACCATTTAATACCAATATTTACTGTAAATGAAAATAGAGATCCAAGTACCCTTTTAGAATTGTTTAGATTTCTATTTTTATTTTTTATTCAAGAGTAGCCTGAAGAAAAAAAGACAATATTACAAGTTTGAAGTGTGTCAGCAGCTCGTATACATATAACATTTATGATTCCACTCAACCAATGCTGACAGATTTGGTGAAACTGAGCCTTAATACACGCTTGTCAAAGTTTGTGCAGCGTTTGCACGACACAACACGACAACTTCTCTCAAAACATTTCAACTGCAATTAATTGCTGCAACACAGCAAGCTGCAAACAAGTTGCAACTTGTGGACACCAAAGCAACTTTCAATGTTGACGCTTTCCATTCAGTGGATAAATAACATTTGTGTGGGGGGTGGGGGGCAAGTGAGAGTTTCCCCGAGAAAACGCTGAAGGAAAGTGGATTATGGCCTTGCTAAAAGCGGGGTGACAGGATGATTAAATGAGTAGGGGAATGGTGATGTATGGCGGCGGAATAGAGAGGCAATGTTTGTGATGTGCGCGTGTGTGCGCACAGTATATGTGTCAGTGTGTTAGTGCGCGCTTGTTTTCAAGTTTGCCCCACCGGAGTCGACCGCATGGCTTGGAGACCTGATTTGCAACAATAGCATTCTGGGATCGCCTTTGTTGGCGCTCACTTATCCCGAGTCGCTCCCATAATGCTCTCGGGAAAACTGTATTAGCGAACGCCAACCACAAACGGCTCTGTTTACCTATCACTTTAGGACGTCCACCTCAATGACCTACATGGTTTATTGGTGGGTTCATTGATCAAGAGGAAAAACCTCTTACAAGAAAATTTCAGTGTTGAATGAAAAAGACTAAGAAATTGTCAAAAACCACAGATTTATTGATACTTAGAAAGACCGGTTTCGGTCTTTGACAATGGTGTTACAACCCAAACCGGTCTTTCTAAGTATCAATAAATCTGTGGTTTTTGACAATTTCTTAGTCTTTCTCATTCAATATGAATAATTACCACAATATCAACTTCTCAACTACACAAAAAAGAAAAAAATTTAGTGTAAAAACTGCCATATGTTGATAATTTATCTGCTTGATGGAAATAATTCACTTGACAAAAATCAATATGATCAATTCAATTATTGATTATAATCAGAATGATTGGTTCTATAATCAAAACCATTGTTTCAGGCCGTGTATAATTTGAAATAAGACAAGGCAAGTTTTGGGCACTCATTTTTTTGAGTGTCAGAATGAATTCTTATAATAATAATTATGCATTTTTGAAGTTTAGCATTATTAGTGATCGCCAACCCCACAAATGGCTCTGTTTTCCTATCCACTTCAATGACCTACATGGTTTATTGGTGGGATCATTGATCAAGAGGAAAAACCTCTTACAAGAAAGTTTCAACGTAAGAACTGCCTGGTGTCAATAATTCTCCTTATAAATATTTTCATAAAAGCCAAAGACTTAACACACTAGAACAATACGAAATGTTGAACACCTCAAAATGACAAATCCATTTTATAAATGATCAAATAAACTTCAAATCAAATTTAATATTCTCCCACATTTGGCCACAAAGTCCAACTCATAAAGCAAGCGCCCTGGTGTCAGGCTGATGAAGCTCCTCTTCAGGAGTAAATGCATTCCTCAATACTCCAAGAAAAGTAAGTGTTTTTTTTTTCAAATATTTTCAAGTAAGACAGTGTCTGAACAACAACAAAGAACAATTCACTTTCCGAAAATCAATATAAGCAATTTTAATAATTGTTTCTATGATCAATTCAATTGATTTACGATCAAAATCATTGTTCAGCCGTGTGTAATCTATACTATAAGTAAGAACTGGCTTATACACATACGGGATAGTGAAATTATGTTTTCCTACAGGTACCTTGGAATGGCATTGCTACACTGATTACAGAACGCAAAGAATCACTTTTCCGCTCTAGTGCGCAAAGTATTACTTTGCACACTCTATACTAAGGCCCGTTGTATAGCACCGTTAATTAGAAATAAGATTCATTCAAATTTTCAATTAATTGGATCAATTTAATTTTCAATTTGATGAATTATTGATTATAATTTGCAATTGGATTATCAAGTTTAAAATAAATTAAAGTTGATAATTTATACAGACAACATTTGATGGATTTCAGCCATCATTTACCCATCTCACCACTTCTCATATTCAATGGTAACTGTAGGAAAAATTTAATGTGAAATACTGCGCAAAGTTCGTTGCTGCACTCAAGAAACAATTCCGCCCTCGCCTACGGCTCGGGTGTAAACGTTTCTTTCGGTGCAGCAAACTGTCACTTTGCGCACTAGTTGCACCAAAACTATTGACGCATCATCACGTCTGAACTTCTGGACTGATTAACATGGTTTCGGATATAGATTCTTAATTAACGAGGATGTTTATGCCTACTTTCAATCCTTCAAGATTTTATTACGACAAGTTTTCAGTTCATCAATTTTCAAAATGATCTTGTGGAGCACGTTCCCCGCTAGTTTGAAATGAAACAAGACAAGTTCGGCACTCATGTTATTTTCGAGTGTCAAAATGAATTCTCATTATAATATCATGATTTTTGAAGTAATATAATACATATAGGAGAACAGTGCATTTGATGTACATCAGTGTCTCATCGATTCATTAGCAGCCATGGAAATCGTGAAGTTAATAGGGCTTGGTAGTTAAACTTATTACTTAATAAACTATTTAATTAATTGTAATTTATTTAAGTTCAAGTTCATGCAGCTACTGATTACATTCTAATGAGAAGTACAACTATATCTATGTTTCGATGTTTATATGGATATTACAGACGTTTATGGACACACTTGGAGATATAGACGCAGATGTATATATAGTGAGGTCAACGTTATAATTGCACTGTTTGATTAGCAATGGTATTGCTATCCTTGTCTATCATTCAACAAGCGGATAGCGCTCTCTTACTCGCTTTGCTCTGTTGCCAGATCGTCTTTTAACAATGTAGAATTGATAATTGATTAACAAAATATTCCATCTTAGTTATGAGAATTCATTATGAAATTATTGAAAATATAATTTCTTGCTTGGTAAAATATAATTTATTATTTGTAACGAGAATGAACCGTTGATATTACATCAATTAACCTGTATCAGCTACCGTATATAGAAGGCATTGACAAGACAGAGGTCAGCATCGTTTTTCTCCTATCTTCCTTCACTGCCATTATAACGTGGACCTCACTATAGCATATGTTCATGGATAAATGAGGGGCACAATTATTGACCGAGTGAAGTGGGGTCTAAGATTCAAGTCGACGGTTTGGCATTTCTCTTAATGTTTAAATGTTTATATGTTGCGTATCTACGGCGAAACGCGGTAATAGATTTTAATGAAATTTGACAGGTATGTTCCTTTTTTAATTGCGCGTCGACGTATGTACAAGGTTTTTGGAAATTTTTATTTCAAGGATAACATAAAGGAAAAAGGAGCCTCCTTCATACGCAATATTAGAGTGAAAATCTGGTGTGACGACTCACACAACTTTCCTTGGTTATAAAAATTGATCACCTGACGCTAGTGTTCCCGCGCATCTCAAGTCTACTATTCCAATATTTGAGCCAGCTGGTGACAGGGCAATAACGCTGGAGACACATATGAGGTCTGCTTTCTTCATAGTGAATGATTTAATAGAATCAACAATAATTTGCAATTGAATAATCACTTTTCTCGAATTTAAAGCTTATTTTCAATTTTAGGTGAAGATGTTACTGAATTAATTGTAGAGATTTTTATGCTCAATCTACTCTACTTGATTTTTTTGTTTTCATTGTATCTGAAGCCTGATAATTGGTAATCTATCTGCATTGATGGGGCGGAGCTCCTCAAAATTTTTACATATATGGGACTTGTGGCAGTTGATAGAGCTTATCGATGACGATATTTTAGGTATGAATTTGATCAAAATCGTTGGAGCCGTTTCCGAGAAAATCACGAAAAACCCTGTTTTTGACAACATTTTCGTCATTTTAGCCGCCATCTTGAATTGCATTTGATCGAAATTGTTCGTGTCGGATCCTTATAGTGAAAGACCCTTAAATTCCAAATTTCAAATCATTCCGTTAATTGGGAGATGAGATATCGTGTACACAGACGCAACCACTCATATACACACATACACACACACACCACACACACACCACACACACAACACACACCACACACACACACCCACACACCACCACCCACACACACCACACACACACACACACACACACACACACACACACAACACACACACACACACACACCCCACACACACACAACACACACACACACACCCCACACACACACACACCCCACACACACACACACACACACACACCCCACACACACACAATCTCTTATATATTTTGATTAATACGGAGTGAAGTGAAATATAAAAAATTAAACGTCACCGAACTTAGCCGCCGACACTCTGCCTGTGCCACAACGTGAGCGATCCACATCCGAGGTCCAGTTAATTTTCAT
>NW_024095222.1:0-7999 GCF_014356525.2 Nilaparvata lugens
TGATTAATACGGAGTGAAGTGAAATATAAAAAATTAAACGTCACCGAACTTAGCCGCCGACACTCTGCCTGTGCCACAACGTGAGCGATCCACATCCGAGGTCCAGTTAATTTTCATCCGAAGAGACATCGAGTGAGTAAATTCATTTCATCATTTTGTATGGGCCCAATGCACAGTGCAGTGCATCGATAAAATATAACAAAGCGCTAACGACGAATTAATTGAAACTGAGAGTCTCCGACAATACATGAATTTGTATTAATTGTAATCTCATTTCTTGCTTTCCACGCCAGCCCCCTGAGTCTCAGTCGCTCAAGGCTAGTAATTAACTTTTTTTTCAAATATTATCAAATCTCTCCAATTCAATATCTGGACTTTGTTCAATCAAAGATCCTGCTAAAAAACTTTGAATATAGTAACTCTTCAAATAACATCACAGTGTTGAATGTGTTGCACACATTAGACTGTGATTTTTTTTGTATAAAGTGTGGATTATTGTGAGATTATATTTGCAATTTATTATAAAACTTTAGCAATTCATTTTATCCCGTGTTTGGCAAAACCACAAGGTATAGTTATATAAGACGAGCAAAGGTTCCCTGAACTATATCTTGGCTGTGGGGTCAGCCGGAAGTGTTGAGCTTATTGATATATTCGCAAACGCCACGTTACACCACATTCCATCATTGGTGATGGATATTATCTTATATATTTTTCGAGTTCTTGAAGACGGTGTAATCGAGTTGAAAGGAGAGAATAACTACCTCCCAGACCGATTACTCCGGACTCATTACACTCTTTCTTTGTATTGGCCTTCCTGCTCCCGGGCGGAGGTGAGCCTCAAACACGTGGAGACCATACAAGAGGTAAACCCCCAGGAAGCCCATTACAGAGTCCAGGTTCCTGTTGCATGAGAAAATGTACATAATATTTTTTGTTTAATTTCCTATTCTAATAGCCAGCTGACTAAAAATATTATTGGCTTGTATTTTCTCTTGCAATAGGTCCAATGGTCCAATGATGGTATTTTCCTTGTTTCCTCATCAGTTTTTCACTTTCTATGAAAATACCACTTCTTGGTGAATGCAACTACTTCTCAATTTTGTGGAGAGACATCTTTTATCTCTTCTTTTCATCCTTCTTCGACTTTTCGAGCTTATAACACTATCAAATATAAGTTTCACATTACAGAGCTTTCGGGATGGAAATCTCAACATTGGCATTTTCCCAAATCTGGAAACTTTTGAGCTATCTATATTCAATTCCTCACGCAGACTGTGAAGCTATAATATGCTTCACAATCTTATTCCTTGATCAGATCGATCTTGATCTTGATCTTGATTGACTTTTCGAGCTTATAACACTATTAAATCTTTGTTTCACATTATAGAACTTTGGGGACTGGAAATCTCAACATTGACATTTTTTCGCAATCTGACACTTTGAGCTATCTATATTCAATTCCTCACGCAGTACGTGGAGCTGCCTATTCTACAATTGTTCTCAATGTTATTCGCTAATCAGGAAGCCTCATGATTGAGCTTCATTGAATAGCGATGAAATATCTCTTCCTGTAGGAATGGTCTTAGTTCCTCACGATCTCAGTTCATCTCGTGCCCATTTTGACCATTTTGAGAGAAACTTGAACAAATGAAAAGTTGAGCTGTTCAATTCGTCGAGCTGTTCAGTTCGTCGAATCTCACGGCACTACGACATAACCTAGAAATTTATCTTATGTTCCATTAATTATATTTCATTAGTTATTGTTATTATGTTTCAGAGGTAAAATGTGGGTTAGGGGGTTAGAAAGTTGCTTTTGAATGACAATATGCTGGTATTATACGAAATACATAATGAAAATATCATCCGAATATATCATACTGTAGGCATCCACTGGACTTTCTGAAAGCAACGGGAACTTGACAAACTGAGATATCGACTATGTGAGACCCCCCAAACAGGCATGTGTTCAACTGGCACCGTGATACAGTGAATGTCACCAGTCCTGTAGATATAGATATGCGTTGTATTTTCTAACAATTTCGATAACGTCTTTATTTCTATATAAATTTGAATGTTGGTTTTCACCAACGATGTTGATTATGTCTTCATTTCATTATAAATAGAAATCAGAAATGGCATGATTTATCGTAGAATTATGATATGAAATAAATTCAATGTTTCTCTTTCTCTCTTGAGAAGAAAATTGCACATTCATTGACTTCACCACACAATATTGTTGTAGATGTGCTTTTGTAATTAACACTTTATTCATTAAAAGTTTACAATATTGAACAAGATAGAAATAAAATAAAACATCATCTTTGAACGTATCTCATAAAACTCTAACTGTTATCTTCTCTATACTTATAAAAGGCTAAGCCCTGACAGACTGAAATCACACCACAGCCCAAACTACTGAGCCTAAAAACTTGAAATTTTGCACGATTGTTTATGGTAGCCTGAAAACATCCACTAAGAAGGATTTTCAAAATTTGCCCCCTGAGGGAGCTGGGGCCCCCCAAAATTTTGTACTTTTTAACCGCTCATTGCCAGCAAAGTCATAAGGAACTTTTTTGTTCAGCTACGAAAAAAAATTAGATCTATGCAGAAAAATTTTGATCAGGAGCACAGGGGGGTCCAGGAGAGGGCATTTTTCGAAAATTTTTATGTAAAATCACACTACAGCTCAAACTATTGTCCTACAGACTTGAAACTTCCACAAATATTCTTCAAACATGCTAGACGCGCACTAAGAACGGATTTTGAGATATTTTGCCTCTAAGGGTTTCAAAGGATGAAAAAGGATCCTATTAAGTAAGGTTATGAACATAGTAAGGTGAGTGCCATATGGAAATGAGATAATTTATTTATTGACATGTGATATTCTAACATATGTTGTAATCATTGGAAATAAAATAATAATTATGATAGAAATTCAAAAAAGAACATCTTTTCTATTATTGCTTTCTACCTGATTCCACTCAACCTCAATAATATTGTTCTGATAATTGATAAATATGTTTATTATATATTATTTATTGATATAATAAAAGTATTGTTTCTAATAATCAATTATTATCATCATAATAATAGTATTGTTTTGGAATAAATAAATATTTTTATTTTCACAAACTCTGTATATTTATAATGGTGAATGTGAAACAGCTGCATCAAAGAAATTATCTCAAAAACATATGTTTAGAAAAACCATAGTTTTGAACTTCGTTTTCCTGATGTATAAGCCTACATGTGGCATGTATTATTAATTTTTCAGCTAGAACAGTTTTTTGAGACTGCTAAATAAACGTCTACAGTTTTATCAATGCTGTATCGGCAATATGAAAACGCATGCAGTTAATATGTCTTTAAATAAAGGTGTTGATATCTACATGATAATTATTCTCTACCATTTTTATTTAATTAAAATTCAAAATTATTCAAGCCTTGATAGAATGATTGACTCACAGTACAGTCAGTCGAAAATTTTAATATTGAAATGAGGGGTATTTTGGCAAGCTGAACAAAAAAATAAGTCCTATGCTCTTTTCGATATTTTCAAATAAAAAATGAGTTTTGGTGGTTGTCAAACTCCCCCTGAAAGAGAACTATTCATTTTATCCTATCTTTTAGTAAAATAACAATGATTTCTGCATTGATAACATCTATCTTGCCAACAAGAATCGAACTCTTTGTGAATTTAGATATGACCTACACTTTAGATTTATATAATTCTATTAATAAATCATGGAAATTGAAGTACTTTTTCAGTTAGTTGATGAAATTGAATCAATAGAGAAAATGATTATAATTTTATCAATACAGAATTAGTTGAATGAATTGTCGATGTACTGAGTTCTTGGTCAACAATAATTCTATTGTTATTTATCCAATCATTCTTTTTTTCAGAAGTTATTTCATTTGAATTAGAAAATATTTATAAGCTCCTATCAATTTATCACAATGAATTCTTCAAAACATGAATTTAATCAAATAAAAAATTGCCCATACTTCTGTATTCATGTTCGCATGTTTTCCACTTGTGATGGATAGTCCAAAATTGTGGAGCGAGCTGCACGGCGAATTGTAATCGAGGGCTCTGATTGGCTGAAAAGTTCAGCGTTCGGAGTGAGGTGAGGCGAGCAGTTAGAACAGAGGCAAGCGCACGGCGAATGGTTCGGAGTGCGGTACGGCAATGATTAACAGCTGATTTTTAACATTATAAAACTATGCTCATGTTCGTTGAAAGGCAAGATGTCGGAGAATGCACGGTTTGCTGCGCGGTTCGAGGTTCGGCTCGGCATGTGTGGACGCACCTTTAGTTGTTACAGGACATTTACAGGTCACAGGCCGAAGCACATAATAATCTATCTTCTTCTTTTTTCTTCTTCTTGCGTTATAGGCTAGCCCCGACAAACTGAAATCACCCACAGCCTAAACTACTAAGCCTAAAAACTTGAAATTTCGCACAATTGTTTATTGTAGCCTTAAAACCTCCACTACAAAAGGATTTTCAGAAATCTGCACCCCTGAGGGAGCTGGGCCCCACAAAATTTTCACTTTTAACCGTTCATTGCACAGCAAGTCATGAGGAACTTTTTCGTTCAGGTACGAAAAAAATCAGGTGTATGAAGAAAAATTCCAATCAGGAGCACAGGGGAGTTCAGGAGAGGGCACTTTTCGAAAATTTTGATGTAAAATCACACTACAGCTCAAACTAATTGGCCTACAGACTTAAAACTTTGCACAAATATTCTTCAAACATGCTAGATGCGCACTAAGAACGGATTTTGAGATTTTTTGCCTCTAAGGATTTCAAAGGATGAAAAAGGATCCTATTAAGTAATCTTATGGTAAGGTGAACTCCATATTCAGCCGCTCGGCCGAAAATTTCGAAAACATATGTCTGTAAATGGTTAATATAATTATTATTAGCCCCCCTATTAAAATTTCTGTCAGAACCATCCCCAATATTCACACAACATATTCCCAAAGTTTCATGCCGTTATGTCAAGTAGTTTTCAAGTCTACAGGAAACAAACAAACACAAAACAGACATTCATTTTTTATAAATAGATTTCCATTCGGCTCAAACAAAAGCCTCTCTAAATGAAGTAGAATGATAAGGATTTAGTTCTGTTGTTTTTACATTTTTTCAAATCACTTTCAAAAATTCATGTAGTACCTACTATTGTGTTTAGACACTTTTGGCGCTATCATAGTTTCACCACTATTCTGTTCCACAGTCCTATCGCTTGCAGTCGTTAACTATATAATAATTATATAAAGTAAAGAGCTGGCTTATGCACGTACGGTATAGAAAATTATGTTTGACGCATATCACGTCTGAACTACTGGACTAATTAACTTGAAATATTGCCTTATAGATTCTTAATTAACCAAGGATGGTTATAGGCATATTCTCAATTCTTCAAAATTTCATACGTCATTTTCATTTTGTCAAGTTTTAAAATGATCCTTGCGAAGCACGGGTTCTTGCTAGTCTTTTCATAAACAGTTTGTTTCCAGAACAATCACCTTGGCAACTGTGTTCACATCATAAACTATCCATGTAGGGCTAGCCCAAGGCGAATAGATAAATTTCTCTAGCCTACATCAATATTATAATTTTATACTTACACGACAATTTTATATAATATAAAATGGAGAATAGTTTTATAATTTTATACTTACACGAACAAGTGATGAAAATTGAAGAGGGGCTTCAAGGTTACTCGAAGTCTCCAATGAAGCCTCTCAAGAACGTTTAAAAAGGGTTCGAGAGAGATCTCCATATTTCGTCTGCTTTGAAAACCAAATGGAACTAGACGTAATTAAAACATTATTGCTGGAGTCTAATGCATTTCCAATGATGAGACGCAGGGAGAAGCACTTCAAAGTACTTGACTGGAATGAGGAAGGGCACTGCCAATTCAGAAACAAAAATGATAATTTTCTCTTAATTAACAAAGAATAACGTGGAAATGCTCATGGGTCGTTTCAGAATTTGCACTGTTGAATACTTGAACATCAAAACTTGACTCAGCCTGGAACAGTGGAGAGAGTTCTTCGTAGCTCCAAGCTCATTTTCCCAAAGGAAGAGAGCTGGAATCAAGAGAAGATAGAGTTTACTAAATTATGCAATATTATTTTCGTAATGAATCTTATTCAATATATGTGAGTGGATTAATGAATACCATATTACGCTTAAATTGCATTGTTCCTCAATCGAACTTGTGAAATGGTAAATGCCAACCATTTTTAGGTGGTGCGGTATTTTTGATATTTACTGTAGCGGTTGCTAAAATCCCTATTTTGCAAATAAATTGCAATAAGTTAAGGCCGTCCGGCTCGCAAATATGCTGGGTTCAGACCACAGCTCTAGCTCAGTAGTAGATGCATGAATACTCCAAATATATTGATCACCATAGGGTTCAATAACTGGTGATCAATAGTTCTCACCGCTGCTTCCGTGAAGTCTTGAAGAATACCAATAAGGAAGTCAAAAAGTAGTTGGTGCTGATTATCAGTAACCTATATTCAATCAAGAATGATGAGATCAACTATGGTTTTTCTAGTTGATCCTTAAAACGCTCGCCATGAATACAGGTTGCAACAGTTTACCCTTTTGAAATTCCTTGGAACTTACACGCCAGTTCTTGAAGTTCTCTGGATCCTTATATGATATACTGTAGACTTATTAATGTAATTATCAGTAAGGTTTTTCTGGCTGAATAGTATGACTATCATCAAAGGATGATAAGTAATGAATGCTCTGATAAGATCAATATTAATTGATTCACTGATTTATATGCTGCAGAAGAATTTGTTGGTACCAAGACAGCTCAAACTGTATATCACGAAATGAATTAGGAAATAATAAAAAGCTCTAAGATTTTGTATGCTGACATAAAACATAAAATATATTCCATAAAATAATATATAACATTTCTTAATCTATATTCTCTTTAATAAATAAATTTTCTAATATTTGAATAATTATCACAAGATTTATTAGCATTCACAATTTGTGCTTTTAAAAATATATATGTATATTTAATACTGATATGTGGACTTCAAGTTGGTTCAGAATTAGACAAATTGAAACCTGTTCAGAATATAGATTCTAGAACAACTTTGCTCAATGATAATATTAATAAAAATAACAATTTAAAAATCTCAGGGTTATGAGTTCGTGCCGTGCAAGAAAATAAGCTTCCTCATATATCAATACATTCATAAGAGTTTTTACACACTTATATGATAGTAGTCGACACATTGCGAATTTCTTAATTTGAACAAAATTTATATAGCGCTTTGATCAATTCCCCATTCACTGATAAAGGCCTTATTATTAAATGAGCTCATTGATGACAAATTTTGCACACTCACTATAATGATGTTCTTGTAGTTCTCGTAGAGTATTAATTATCTCCATAATTAATTAGCCAGGTCCTTTCGTCTCTGCTGGGCTCGTCTATGGTCCAGATTTCTTACAAATTTCTATCAGTATTAAAGAATTTTTTATGGGAATAAATTACAATTAAGAACTCTTCACAACACTGAGTTCACAAATAATCAAACATTAATTACATATAATTGACATTTAAAAAGGGATTGGCTTGATGCTTTAACGAAAATTAATTGGAAGAAAGAACCCTAATCTCCATGTGCTCCTCACAGGTCGAGAATCACAAGCCAGAGAGAGTAATTTTCAGAAAAATTTCATCTCTTCCATAAACGATTTATAAGCTTCCTTCTGATTGGCTTTCTAATCTTAGTAAGACTTGATGTAATTTTTCATACAAGTTTATTTTATTTTTATTATGTATTATTTGGGTGATAATGTTTTACCTTGTTGATTATACTTTGATTATCTGATCACAAACTGGATACGTGATCAGTATCATTTCCAAGATACTATTAATTTCTACTTTTGTAATTTGAGAAGAAATAAATTCATTTATTCATTCATTTATTCATATTCATTAAATAATTC
>NW_024095223.1:0-7775 GCF_014356525.2 Nilaparvata lugens
ATTTTATTTTTATTATGTATTATTTGGGTGATAATGTTTTACCTTGTTGATTATACTTTGATTATCTGATCACAAACTGGATACGTGATCAGTATCATTTCCAAGATACTATTAATTTCTACTTTTGTAATTTGAGAAGAAATAAATTCATTTATTCATTCATTTATTCATATTCATTAAATAATTCAGTATTGTCGATCTATTGTTATCTTCTCTATTAAAATAGATGATTGGTCTATTAATGTGTTGTACGGAATGTGGAGAATTCTCTATTTATATTATATGAAGGACATACATAGAAAATAGACTTTAGAATTATTCGTTTCGTTTTACTGGGAAATCCGAATGTATATTTTGTCATATAATAATGTATTATTAGCAAACACTTTGGGCTCTGGGGAGGAGAGAAGAAGAAGGTGGAGAAGAAGAGGAGGGGAAGAAGAATAATAAGAAGATGATGATGATGATGATTAATGAGAAGATGATTGATTGAGTACGGTACTTTTATTTATGTAGATTACAATATATACTGGCTTATACACTACTTATATACAATAGCTTACAATACAGCAACATATAGATGATTTACATAATAAGGACTAAGAAAATAATTATTGAACGGTATATGATATGAAAAAGCAATTGTAATATAATAAACTATAGATAATAATCATATGTTATGCATCTACATAAATAAGATAGGAGAATAGGAGAAGAAGAGAAGAAGAAGAAGAAGAAGATATGATCAATGAGAATCTAGGATAATAGGAGAAGAAGGGGGAGAAGAAGAAGAAGAAGAAGATGATGATGATGATAATGATGATGATATGGAGGAGAAGAAGAAGGTGGAGAAGATGAACGAAAAGAAGAGAAGTAGAAGACAGAAGAAGAAGAAGATGAAGATGGTGATAATGAGATGATAGGAGAATAGGAGAAGAAGAAGAAGAAGAAGAAGAAGAAGAGAAGAAGAAGAATTAGGATTTATGAGGTTAATAGTGCAATCTTACCCAATTCTACAATCTTCCGCCTAATTGATAGGATACAGTAGCTATGAAATGGTTTTATCTTGGGAAATACAGTATTTATTATAATGAGCCGATATGTGACTGCTTTTGATACACTTTTATAACTTTTCCATCCCATCTACGCATTCGCTTTCACATTACAGATTACAGATGTATAAAACCAGTGCAAATCGGTTGGGGAGAGAGAGAGAGTGAGAGATCATTCATTTGTTGCACATGTGATACAGAAGTTTGATTTGATACAGTATAATTTCTCCATTTTGTTGCACATTTGATACAGAAGTTTGATTTGATACAGTATCATTTCTCCATTTTGGTTGCACATTTGATACAGAAGTTTGATTTGATACAGTATCATTTTCTCTATTTTGTTGCACATTTGATACAGAAGTTCGATTTGATACACTATCATTTTCTCTATTTTGTTGCACATTTGATACAGAAGTTCGTATTGATACAGTATAATCTCATTTTCTCTAATTTGTTTCACAGGTGATAAAAAAGTTCGATTTCTTACCGTATCATCTAATATTGTCCTTCCGTTGCACAGATGATACAGAAGTTCGGTTAAATACAGTATCATTTTCTCTATTTTGTTGCACATGTGATACAAAAGTTCGATCTCTAACCGTATCATATATTGTCCTTCGATTGCACAGATGATACAAAAGTTCGATTTGATACAGTATAATCTAATTTTTATTGCACAGGTGATACAGAAATGGTGTTCCTTCCGTTGCACAGATGATACAAAAGTTCAATTTGATACAGTATAATCTCATTTTTGTTGCACAGGTGATACAGAAGTGGTGTCGGAAGCTCTGTTGCAAAGATACAGTATCACGTTGACTCCAGCTACGCTAGCGATTGTTTGGTCGACAATTGTGTCGATTTTCCTGATTGGAAGGAATGATTGGATCTCTAGCCGGCAGCTGGTGTGCTCTCAAATTGGCAGTAATTGTTTAAATAAATTTATTTCAATTTTTATCATGGAGGTAAGCTAGCAAAAGAAGATATTCCATGGTTTGTGGAATCTATTCACAGTTTAGAAGTTTGTATCAAATCATGGTGTTATGTATCAAGTTGAGTGATACGATGTCATATTGTGGTGATATTGTATCATATTGTGGAGATACCATAGAGTAAAGATAGCGTAAGAAGATTGTTGTGGAATTGATTCTATTTGGAAGTTTTGTATCAAATTATGGTATTGTGTATCAAGTTCAGATGATACTGTATCATGTTATGTTGATACTGTATCAATTAGTGTTGGTACTGTATAATATTGTGTTGATATTGTATCATATTGTGGTGATACCATAGAGAAAAGATAGCATAAGAAGATATTCCATGGTTTATGGAATTCATTCAAGTTTGGAAGTATTGTATCAAATTATGGTGTGTGTTTCAAATTGAGATGATTCTGTATCATATTGTGGTGATACTGTATCATATTGTGTTGATACATAGAGAAAAGATAGCATAAGAAGATATGGTTGTAGGATTCGTTCAAAGTTTGGAAGTTTTGACCTAAAATAGTCATTGATAAGCTCTATCAACTGCCACAAGTCCCATATCTGTAAAAATTTCAGGAGCTCCGCCCCTATGCAAAGTTTGATTTTAGATTCCAATTATCAGGCTTTAGATAAAATTTAAACAAAAAAATTCAAGTGGAAAAGATTGAGCATGAAATCTTACAATTAATGTTGAGTAGCATTTTCACCTAAAATTGAAAATAAGCTCAAAATACAAGTAAATGTGATTATTCAATTGTAAACGTGATTCTATTAAAATTCACTATGAAGAGATAGCAGACCTCGTGTGTCTCCAGCGTTATAGTCATGTCACCAGCTGGCTTAGATCTTTGAATAGTAGACTTGAGCTGCGCGTGAACACTAGCGTCAGGTGATCAATTTTCATAACGGCTAGGAAAGTTGTGTGAGTGCGCCACACCAGATTTTTTGTAATAGCGAAAAGTGCTTTAAGTTCATTGAAATTTGAGTTTGGCCATAGAGGAGAAACAATAGCGTAAGTAGATATCCCATGGTATAGGGCGTTCATATCGCTATTTTTACTGTTATCCCAAGCCAATTACTGTCGATTATTGTAATTCCTAGTTTTGTGGGGTGAGAGTGTATGAACGACCCAGTATGAGAGACTACCAGCGTCACACATCTTCACCGGAAAGAACTAAGTGGAATATCGGCTTGGATAACAGTAAAAGTTGCGACATAACGCCCTATACCATGGGATATCTACTCATGCTATTGTTTCTCTATGGTTTGGCTCAGATAAATATGTGGCTCCAACAATATCGCTTTTATTTTACCTAATATGGAGAAATTCTCTACGTTTCTAGAATTCATCGTGAGATTTCCTTTTTTCTTTAATAGATAATTTGTATTTTTTCGAAAAGGAACGTTAATAGTGAGCGGTGTATTGGTGTTGTGGCTGGCATCCTATTTCTAACCTGTAGGATCCACACCTTATAGAATTTATATTATCGGGAGATTTCTTGTTGGATTATCGTCAGGTAAGAAGTATAATTTCTAAAATATTTCACTATTTCCTTTAACATCTTCTTCTAATAATTTATCTACAAGCCTTCCATTCCTTCATCTTTTCTAAGAAGTAATATTATATTTATCTATTTTATCTATCAATTGAAAACTAGCAGATAACTTGTGCTCTGCAAGGGTCTCATTAAAATCTCAACCACTGAAATCTTGAAGTATTTAAAATAGGCCTATAACCATCCTCGGTGAATGAGAATGTATATGAAAAATGTGAAGTTAATGAGTGAGTAGTTGAGACGTGATGATGCGTCATTCGTGAATTTCCTATCCCTACAAGTATAAGCCAGTCTTTCTTCATTTATCATAGATTTGTAAGTCCGAAATAGGTGTTATTCTTATCTACATACTAGTAGTTCTGTGAACAGTAGACCTCACGCAGTATTCTCATCCACAAGTACAAGTACCTGATGTCACTTGTTTTAAATGTTAACAAACTCAGTTCACGTTTGAATTTGTATTCCATATGATATAATTCTCTTATAGATTCTATTAGATTGATATAAATTATCATACACATGATGAATATGTGTGTTTGTTACTTCCGTTCAATCTAAAAGAATCTATAAGGATTAAGTTATAACATCTGTTAATAACAAGCTTAAAGATGCATACCTCTTCAAGGTCTTTGATTGAAACTATAGACCTTATACAAATACAGTGATAGACTGGCTTCTCCACACATCTGTGTAATCACTTGTCAGCTGATAATTATATGATGAATAATTCTATAGTCTGATTTTACTTTCCTTGCCCTACTACCATAGGTAAGGAAAGTATTGCTTTCCGAAAAAAATTAAGGTACAACAATTCTAAATTTCTATACGTTTCAAGGTCCCCTAAGTCCAAAAAGTGGTTTGTGGGTATTGGTCTGTATGTGTGGTGTGTGTGTGTGTGTGTGTGTATGAGTGTATGCGTGTGTGTGGTGTGTGTGTGTGTGTGTGGTGTGTGTGTGTGTGTGTGTGTGTGTGTGTGTGTGTGTGTGTGTGGTGTGTGTGTGTGTGTGTGTGTGGTGTTATGAGTGTGTGGGTGTGTGGTGTGTGTGGTGTGTGTGTGTGGTGTGTGTGTATGTGCGTCTGTGTACACGATATTCTCATCTCATAATTAACGGAATGACTTGAAATTTGGAACTTAAGGTCCTTACAATATAGGGATCCGACACGAACAATTTCGATCTAATGCAATTCAAGATGGCGGTTAAAATGGTATCAATAGATAAAAATAACGAGCGAAGCTCGGTGCCCCGTTGTTTTAATACTAATCTATTAATTTGTTTCAACTTTGCAGGTCTAATAACAGGAGTTATGCCCATGTATCTCTGTGAAATAGCGCCACCCAATCTGAGAGGGGTGATGGGTGTACTATGCCCACTAGGACTAACATTTGGCGTTGTTTTCTCACAGTTTATGGGCATGAGTTGGATTTTAGGTGAGTTCCGAAACACAATACAAATAAATAAGAGAATACTATCTACTAGTCGAATGCTAATGAATCTCCATCCTCCATTCAGTTGTCAATATTTGCACTTACAGAAGTCTTCGTGGTTTTTTACAGCATTTAATAATAATTATTATTAAACGAAAGTCCATATTATATGCTGTAAATCACCCGGAAGACTTGTGCTACTGCAAATATTGACACAGGGTAAACAGCTAGATAGAAATTCGATGTGCGCTACTATTCAAAAATATTTGTCAGCGCGGGAAATCGAACCCAGTACCTCCCAATTGCCGGTCAGGAATGCTTACCCTTACACCAAACTGACAATTCTGGATAGCAGCGCTCATTTTATACGAACAGTCTACAAATGGAAAATACCGAGATATTGCAATTATTCAAATGCTAATTAATTTATTATTATTATTATTATTAACGAAAAAATCCATTTTTGGATAGTAGCGCTCATCGAATTTCCATCTAGCTGTTTACCTGTTGTCAATATTTGCAGTAGCAGAAGTCTTCGGGGTGAATTACGGCTTTAATTTGGATTTTCGTTTAATAATAATTATTAATTCATTAGGATTTGAAAAAATTGAAATATCTCAGTAATTTTCATCTGTAGGCATTTAATTATTTATATATCCTTTATTAGTGTTTCATATTCTTTTTAGAGAATCGACAATAATTATTTGTTGAAACACCGCCGATTCATGTAGTTACATTACAATATTATTATTATTGATATAATATAATCAATATTCAAATTGCAATTAATCTTCATACTACTTTTCAACTTTTTATACTACTTTATATTACTTTTTTAATCTTCATACTACTTTCAAACTTTTTATACTACTTTATATTACTTTTTTAATCTTCATACTACTGTTCAACTACTTTTTACTTTCAAAATTCGTTGAATTATTAGCTATACTGTCATTTAATGTAAACTAGTTCATACGCCATAAATATTGTAATGGGGATTTTACTTGTATGAGTTTTGCCATCCTCGACTTGATAAGTTTTAAAACAAAACAACAAACAAACAAAACAAACAAAACAATTGGGTATCTTGGATTGAGAAAATTCATGGCAAATAATCGGCCTTATTACAACATGAATGAAGAACTCCTATCTTATCTTATTCAGTTTTCAATTTTCATGTATATTTTTTATTTTTATTGAATTTCTTATTCTCGCTGTGTTATGACCCAGCTTTGTCGATATTCAATCAATTTGTTTGTATTTTGACAGGAACCGAAGAACTCTGTCCACTATTTTCAATTTATTTCTTCACTTTCCAGTCAAACTTTTCAGTTTTTCATTCATGTTGTGTATTTTATTTAGCTCCTCTTTTTACTCTCCTGCCCTATTACCTATTACTATAGGTAATGACAGTATTGCTTTCCGAAAAAAAGAAGGTACCCCAATTTCTAAATTTCTATATGTTTCAAGGTCCCCTGAGTCCAAAAAAGTGGTTTTTGGGTATTGGTGTGTGTGTGTGTGTGTGTGTGTTGTGTGTGTGTGGGTGTATGTGTGTGTGTGTGTGAGTGTATGTGCGTCTGTGTACACGATATATCATCTCCCAATTAACGAATGACTTGAAATTTGGAACTTAAGGTCCTTACGATATAAGTATCCGACACGAACAATTTCGATCTGATGCAATTCAAAATGGCGGCTTAAAATGGCGAAAATGTTGTCAAAAACAGGTTTTTTGCAATTTTCTCAAAAAACGGCTCAACGATTTTGATCAATTCATACCTAAAATAGTCATCGATAAGCTCTATCAACTGCCACAAGTCCCATACTGTAAAAATTCAGAGCTTCGCCCCATCAATGCAGATAAATCCCCATTATCAGGCTTCAGATACAATTGAAACGAAAAAAAATCAGTGGAGTAGATTGAGCAAGAAAATCTCTACATTAATGTCCAGTAAAATTTTCACCCAAAATTGAAAATAAGCTTTAAATTCGAGAAAATGTGATATTCAATTGCAAAATATTGTTGATTCTATTAAATCATCCACTATGAAGAGATAGCAGACCTCATGTGTGTCTCCAGCGTTTACCCTGTCACCAGCTGGCTCAAATCTTTGAATAGTATACTTGAGATGCGCGGGAACACTAGCGTCAGGTGATCAATTTTCATAACAGCAACGAAAGTTGTGTGAGTGCGCCACACCAGATTTTTTTACATATTTGGACTAATGTGTGACAAATTTTCAGTTTATTTTTTCATTTCCCTGCCAAACTCTCAGTTTTTATTGTCATGTAGTATATTTTATTAAGTTCCTCTTTTTTTTCAATGTTTTGACTAATTTGTATCAATATTTCAACCAATTTTGTTTGTATTTTGACAGGAACCAAAGAACTCTGCCACTATTTTCAATTTATTCTTTACTTTCCTGTCAAACTTCAGTTTTCATTTTCATGTAGTGTTTTTATTAAGTTCCTCTTTCCTCAATGTTTAGACTATTTTGTAAACATTTTTTTCACCAATTTTGTTGTTTTTCTGCAGGAACTGAACAACACTGGCACCATCTGTGGCCCTCTATGCAATTCTTATGTATCTTCTGTGGTCTGGCTCTACCTTTCATGCCAGAAAGCCCTAAATACTTGTATTACATCAAGGGACTCAAACAGCGGGCTTGCAGAGGTAAGTTTATTGCTATAGTGTGGTCCACGTTATAATGGCAGTACTTTATTAACATTGGTGTTGCTATCCTTTTATATC
>NW_024095224.1:0-8304 GCF_014356525.2 Nilaparvata lugens
CAGTGATAGCATCAGCTGAAATATTAAATATAAAAGCGAAATATGCGCGTGCTCGTGGCACAAAAGTGTGTACACACCTTCATATTATATTGTTTTGTGAGTGATTGTGAATGAATTGGCAACCTCTCTGATTTGTCGCCCTAGGCTCGTACCTGCTTCGTATGATGAACCTATTCCTTGGCGAGGAGGTGTTCAGACAGGGTGTATCCAACTACCTGAAGGCTCATCGCTACTCGAATGCTGAACAGGATGACCTGTGGGCGGCGCTCACCGACCAGGCGCACAAGGCGGGATCACTGGACAAGGCGCTCACTGTCAAGGAGATCATGGACACCTGGACGCTGCAGACCGGATATCCGGTCGTCACTGTAACTAGGGACTATGAGAAGGGTGCTGCTACTGTGTCACAGGTAGGCTATATCATTGTCATACCTAGTGCCAGTTGCACAAAAGCCTGTTAAGTTTTAACCGTGATTAATTACACGAGAACCAATCAGAGTAACCGTCTTTTGAAAAAGTCTTCTCTGATTGGTTCTCGTTGAATTAACCACGATTAAAATTTTACCGACTTTTGTGCAACCGGGCCCAGTCGCTGGCCCAGCCTGCAATGTGCCCAATGAAGGCCAGCGTTGGCAACCCACCCATCCACACACTGGCGCTGGTCGACATTGGCCTTCATTGGGCCAACATGTGGATGCGGCGTAAGGCTGGACACAAACGTTATGTTTTATATATGTCCGATACGATTTAAAAAATATCGAAAGATCGCTCTCTGCTGAATGGTGCCCTCTGAATTTTATACACGTGCCCCCCATACACGTACTGAACTAGCCTGTCAGTTTTTCCTGAACAATCCGCCTGTAACCGCGGCTGTTGGACTGACTACTCCAAACCCCATACACGTTCAGTTCAATTCTGTCCGGCAAGCACTTCAAAACACATTGATTTCTTCGTGCGTTAAAAGTTTTTAGTAGTTGAGGATTTGTAGTTAGATTTGCTTAGTTTTGTGTAGTTGTTCATTTTCTGAAGATTATTCTGACCGGCAAGCGCTACAAAACACATTGATTTCTTCGTGCATTAAAAGTGTTTAGTAGTTTAGTTGAAGATTTGTAGCTAGATTTGCTTAGTTTTGTGTAGTTGTTCATTTTCTGAAGATTATTTAGTTTAAAATGTCTAGTGATGACGATGATTACGCCGTTTTAGGTGTATTACTAACATCAGTTACCAAAAAACGGTGAAAACGTGAGTTTTGGTCGAAAAGGTGGTTGATGAAGAGGGACACGTATTCTCACGTGAATTTATCAAAAGAGTTGAAGGTGACTCCAAGAGACTGGCATAATTACTTAATAAGAATGAACGAAAATACGTACCTACTTCTTTTGTTATTGGTTGCTCCATTGATAGAGAGAAAAAGCTTCCGGCAAGCCGGTTGAACTGATGAGTTTTCATTCGATCACCGGCCGCCTGTACAGTATTAACTGACAGTCCAGCCGGACCAAACACACGCTACGGCCGCCTGTCACAGGCGGACTGTTCAGGCAAAACCAAAACTGACAGGCTTGCCGGTACTTGTATAGGGGGGGGGGGGTGTTGTTTTCACCACTCCTCACGCTCCAACTTGTTTTCCATCTTCAATCGGTTGTAAAACAAAGGCTAGTTGGATATCGGACCTTCGTGTTGGATCTCTATTTGATCCAACTCGTCCGACTAGACTTCCAACATCCGACAAGACTTCCAAGAACCTATTTAGGGTCAGATATATCGGATCAAAATTACTCATTTACGGTCAGATATAGGATCAAAAATACCTCATTCGGTCCGATATCGGATCAAACATTTTAATTCGATGTTGGGCAACATCGGACAGTGAATGAGTGCCCTCTTTATGAGTTTGAAAATCGCTTCCCGGTGGTTCGGAACCCACCTAAAGCTGTAGGCCCACGTATATCTTAACATCATCCGTCTCATTATCCACGCACACGCACAAGCCTACAGCTCATATGGGAATTCACAAGAGCTCACATAGGCATTTTACAAGAGTTGTAGTTGAGTTTATAGATAAATCGAGCTCATCGATAACAACCGTTAATGAAAATTAAATTTTTATTACATTTCGGCTCAACTCACACTTACGTGACTCAAGTCGAGAAGAGATTAAGACTCTATTCTTCTCGACGCAGCATGTGTTTTCAAATGGTGACACTCAGACCAGTCGATTCTTGTCTTCGCGACCTCACGACTGTGGGACTGAGTCGAGCGTCGACTTAGTTGCATAGTACCGTGCATTTTTTATGAAAGTGAGGTTATGTTTTATAAGTGATGTTTTTCATTTTTTAAAAGACAATAATAATAAGAATTCATAATATCACTATTAAATTTGTTGCATGCAGACAAATTAGATCTTATATTTTTAATAAAGTAAGGTTATAAAATGGTGTAGGATGGAATTGAAGTAGTAACAATGAGCAAAAAGTCGTGTAGCTACACGAGTCGTAAGGTCGAGTTTACTCGACTGGAGTCGTACGATTTGAGTCGAGGTAGTGTGAGTTGAGCCTTATAATTTTTATTTAAAAGTCCAATTTTCCATAAAATATCCTGTGTACATTTAACATTTTAATTTTAGTTTTTGTGCTGAATATTTCCCTTTTTTGTTTCAGAACGCTACCTGGCGGAAACTGACCGGCCGCGACTTGGAGAAGGAGAAGTCGTGCTGGTGGGTGCCGCTGAGCTACACGACCCGCAAGGAGGCCGACTTCAACGAGACCAAGCCCAAGCTGTGGCTCAACTGCAAGGAGGATGCCGAGATTCACGACATCGGAGCCAAGGATGAGTGGGTTGTCTTCAACACAAGGCTGCTGGTCAGTACTATTTCCAATTCAAATCAAATAGCTTTTTATTCACAGTAACATAATACAAATTAAAGGAATTAATAGAGAATGCATTTATTCAAATGCTAATAATATATAATTATTATTGAACGAAAATCCTAAATAAATGCTGCAAATCACCCCGAAGACCTCTGCTACTGCAGACATTGACAACAGGGCTAACAGCTAGATGGAATTCGATGAGAACTACTATCAAAAAGAAAAAAATTACTATTAAATTAATTATTAAAAATTTACTATAAAGTTATATAAATAGTAAAAATATTTTTACTATTTTTTGGATAGTAGTTCTCATCGAATTTCCATCTAGCTGTTAGCCTGTTGTCAATGTCTGCAGTAGCAGAGGTCTTCGGGGTGATTTACAGCATTAATTATTAAAAATTTACTATAAATTTATATAAATAGTAAAAAATTTACTATTTTTTGGATAGTAGTTCTCATCGAATTTCCATCTAGCTGTTAGCCTGTTGTCAATGTCTGCAGTAGCAGAGGTCTTCGGGGTGATTTGCAGCATTATTATTAAAAATTACTATAAATTATATAAATAGTAAAAAAATTTACTATTTTTTGGATAGTAGTTCTCATCGAATTTCCATCTAGCTGTTAGCCCTGTGTCAATGTCTGCAGTAGCAGAGGTCTTCGGGGTGATTTGCAGCATTAATTATTAAAAATGTACTATAAATTTATATAAATAGTAAAAAAATTTACTATTTTTTGGATAGTAGTTCTCATCGAATTTCATCTAGCTGTTAGCCCTGTTGTCAATGTCTGCAGTAGCAGAGGTCTTCGGGGTGATTTGCAGCATTAATTATTAAAAATTACTATAATTTCTATTAAATAGTAAAAAAAATTACTATTTTTTGGATAGTAGTTCTCATCGAATTTCCATCTAGCTGTTAGCCTTGTTGTCAATGTTTGCAGTAGCAGAGGTCTTCGGTGTGATTTGCAGCATTAATTATTAAAAATTTACTATAAATTTATATAAATAGTAAAAAAATTTACATTTTGGATAGTAGTTCTCATCGAATTTCCATCTAGCTGTTAGCCTGTTGTCAATTTGCAGTAGCAGAGGTCTTCGTGTGATTGCAGCATCAATTATTAAAAATTTACTATAAATTATATAAATAGTAAAAAAAATTACTATTTTTTGGATATTAGTTCTCATCGAATTTCATCTAGCTGTTAGCCCTGTTGTCAATGTCTGCAGTAGCAGAGTCTTCGGGGTGATTTGCAGCATTAATTATTAAAAATTACTATAAATTTATATAAATAGTAATAAAATTCACTATTTTTTGGATAGTAGTTCTCATCGAATTTCCATCTAGCTGTTAACCCTGTTGTCAATGTCTGCAGTAGCAGAGGTCTTCGGTGATTTGCAGCATTAATTATTAAAAATTTACTATAAATTTATATAAATAGAAAAAAAAATTTACTTTTTTGGATAGTAGTTCTCATCGAATTTCCATCTAGCTGTTAGCCCTGTTGTCAATGTCTGCAAGTAGCAGAGGTCTTCGGGGTGATTTGCAGCATTAATTTAGGATTTTCGTTCAATAATTAATAAAATTTATAAAATTCATTTACACATTTAAAAGTGAATACTCTCCACAAAGTCTTGAGTCTGTTAGTGGAGAGTGAGTTCTTTCAAGTTGATTGAGATTATGTTCTCATGTTTTGTACATATTATAATTGAAACTATTGTAATGGGAATGGGACAGCTTTGGGCATAAGCCTGTTGTGCCTTTCCTCATGTTAAGTATTGTACACAATGTGATAAGTAATAAGTAGTATTGAATCTACTAACCTTCTTCAGCAAATCAAGAATATAAATTGCACAATGAAATTCCATACTGGTTATTAGTATATACAAACAATATATAGATAGATAGTAGATATATTTATTGATATTGTTACTAGGCTGTTGCCTATGGTAACATTTACAAAATTGACAGTAAAATTAAATCAAACTTAAGAGATAAATAATAATTATTCAACAGTTCTGCACTAGTATTGATCAATTACAAATATCGAGAGAAATAATATAGTATATATTAAGCTATCAACATTATACAAGATCACATTAGCAATACTGGAGGAAAGAAAAGTTGTTATTTGCATCTATGTGGAATGAAACTTATCATGAAAGTATTCGAAATATTAAACTTCATAATACAATACAATAGAGAGTAGATGAAATAGGTAAGAAATAAACTATGAAGGTGGTCCTATTACAAAACATTATGATCAGACTTTTACTAAAAAAGAAAAGAAGTAATTATGGAATGAGAGCATGAATGCACCAAACCCTGCCAATCATAATGACCTTATGCTAAGGTATCATTTATCAATGATGACAGGATCTCGATTTAAATAAACAATAGAAGTTGGTGAGAAAATCAACTCAGGTGATAGATTGTTCCACAGTCGGACGCTACTCAGTAAAAGTAGCCAGTCAATGAAGTCCAAAAAGCAGTTTCGATCCGAAAATTAAATAAAAGCTGAATTTCCCACCATCGATAGAACCCTCCCAGAGGGTCATTCTCCAAAAGTCCCAAGAAATCCCCTTGGAGCTTTCCGCCCCAACCCCCTAAATCATGAAAAATGCAGGTAAACACGGGAAATCAATTATCTCTGTAACCATTGATCAGAAACAGTTCTATTATATGCCATTTGATTTGATACATTATGACTACAATATTGGTGAATCATTTTTCCAATGAAATTGACAGTTTTCTTGATAAAATAATATATATGTAAAAATTTAGGGGGTATGTGATTGATTTTTTGTTTTTTCGATTAACTTCGGAACAAGTAGTTTTAAAGGAAAATGAGTCAAATAATTAATGTACCTCTCATTGCAAATCCATTGATGTATATTTTATGTATTTGCGATTCGATTGACGCTGTGGAAGGGGAAACAATCGACGCGGAACGGCGCGGCTGACCCTCTTAGCCATAGTAAACAGCAAACTGGAAATCAATTATCTCTGTAAACATTAATGGGAAAAAAATCTATCATATGTCATTCGATTCGTTAACTTAGGGACTAAAATATAGTCGTATCATTTCCTCAATAAATCAAACAGTTTCCTTCGATAAATTAATGTATATGTAAAAATTTAGGGGTTTTTTGATTTGATTTTTGTTTTCTCCGATTAACTTTGAAGCAAATAATCTAAGAAAATTAGACAAAAATTGATGTAGCCACATTCATTGCGAATCCATTGATGTATATGTTATTTATTGGCGATTCGATTTTACGCTGGGGACGGGGAAACATTCGACGCGGTACGGCGTGGCTGACTCTCTTCAACATAGTAAACAGTAAAAAACAGTAGTAGGCCTACTGCTTTCTAAGTTGCATCTTATTCACACTAAGGCGCTCGAAACAATCAATTTTGTCTATTGTTTTGACATGCGATGAAACTAATTTTTCACATTTTAATTCTCTAAATTCTCAAAAATCATTTTGTTGTTATATATGTGCTAAATCATGCATTCTATGACAGACAAAGATATTGTTTGCAACGATAAAAATATTCATACTATTTCATAATATAATACATATTTAAAATATGTGTGTATGATCATAATTCTATGCTAAAATTTATTCTAAGGTATGAATGTCAAAAACTGAGATAAATCATAGATTACAATAGTGTTAACAGTGGCAATTTCCTGAAAAATCATAGCGTGCATGTTTGCTGTTTTCTACAGTTAATATTCTCCAAGCCAGGTTGATAATATACCTTCAGTTGAGCCAACTATATATGACGGCTGAGGCATAAAAAAAATTTATACATGGCTTGTGAGTTGAAACTTTCTATGATTCTCTCTGTAAAGTAGCTTATCTTCCGTTCTTACTAGCTGAATCTACATTATTTAGACAGTCCAATTTCAGTAGATTCTAAAGATGAAGCCATGCAACGTACAAATTAAGGAAGAGTAACGCATGCATAAAAGGTAGAAAATCATGAAAGAGTTTCACATTTAACCACAAAGTACCCTACCGTATAGTTATTGAAAGATGATTCATCATCTTCTATTATTTTTGTTAACATATCGATTTTTCACCTCCACTCTCCTCTTGTCATTCATTACACAAGGTTGGCAGAAGCTTTTCTTTAGTCGATAATGTTGATTGATTGAATTTTGATTAGGGCACCAAAGAATAGATAATTTTCTATTTGAAGCATTCAAATTAATTCTATGAACATGATTGTTATGACTTAGCATTCACAGATTAAGTGGGTGAAGCTATTTGAAAAATGTACCTGATTATCAACTGCATGGTTTTATATCATTCTAGTTCATTGTGATCATTGAAGGTTTGAATGATGAGTTAGTTCAAGTGAATTCTAGTACACAAGTATATTGTGCTTATAATGGGCTTTCTTTATTTTCTATCATGTTTTGCTCCAGTAGAGAAAATTGAAATGTTGGTTTTAATTTTTTATAAGCTTCAAAAATAATAAAATTAACGATAATATAAATTTGATAAGTCCAGTATAAATTAATCGAGTTGATTTTCATTGTATCGCTTTGTATCAATTTTGCACTGTGCAATTCATCACTCTTCTCTCAAGAATTAGTTTTATAAATTTCATGATCTGAAAATGAAATTAAACGCTATAAGGATGACGTTCACATTCCACTGTTTTTTTTACAATAATTGTTACGTTGAGAGTGAGGCAATTCAATCCTTGGAAGTAAAAGGAAATCACAGTGCGATTTGAACAGTGGATAGTAACTTTAAAATTCAGGTGCTCAATTCATTTCGGATGATACTATCATTTGTAATTCTAGTTGATCAGAAATATGCATTGTATATAATGTTTATATTTCAGTTTTTTAATCTTCTATCACAGTCTCGCATACATGTATGTAGTCATAACATGATAATCCTAATACGTTGATTACATTAAAGATGTAGCTTATCTTACGACGAACATGTACAATACAAACAGTTTTCATTAAATTACTATTATGATGTCATTGGAATTTCTGCCTGTGATTGAGAAAAAGTCATTTTATGAGCCTTGAAATTCATACCTAGAAAAAGTTGCATTATTACTAGAAATTTTTTTATTTTTACTATTTATTACAGGTACTGTACATTGATTTTTGTGATTATAGAGATCAACTACTTTATTCTGAATCAGGATAAGGATAAATAGGGAAATTGTGAGATGGGGATAACATCCATAGCATCAATTTGAAAGCTCTGATAATAATGATTTGAACGGAACTGCGATTCTGGCTTGGTATTGCCTCTTCGTGTTCCGTGAGAATAGACATCTTCAGAGTAATTCGTTCTTATATGTGATAATATTGGTAATATTTGGTAACCTTTGTTAATATTTAACCGAATGTGCAACAAAATTAATCTACTTTCAGCTTGAAAATTTCAACTTACCGG
>NW_024095225.1:0-8189 GCF_014356525.2 Nilaparvata lugens
GTCTGCTATCTCTTGATAGTGAATGATTTAATAGAATCAACAGTTGGCAACCGTTTGCAATTGAATAACCACATTTTCTCGAATTTCGGCTTATTTTCAATTTTAGATGAAAATGCTACTGAACATTAATTGTAAGATTTTAATGCTCAATCTTTTCCACTTGAAATTTTTGTGTTTAATTGTATCTGAAGCCTGATAATATTGGGAATCTAAAATCAAACTTTGCATAAATGAGGCGAGATCCTGATTTTTACAGATATGAGACTTGTGGCAGTTGATAAAGCTTATCATGACTATTTTAGGTATGAATTTGATCAAAATCGTTGGAGCCGTTTCGAGAAAATCGCGAAAAGCCCTCTTTTGAACACATTTTCTCACTTTAGCCGCTATCTTGAATTGTATTTGATCGAAATTGTTCGGGTCGGATCCTTATAGTGTAAGGACCACCTCAAGTTCCAAATTTCAAGTCATTCCGTTAATTGGGAGGTGAGATATCGTGTACACAGACGCACATACACACACCCACACACACACACACACCACACACACACACAACCACACACACACACACACCACACACACACATACAGACCAATACCCAAACCCAATTTTTGGACTCAGGGGACCTTGAAACGTATAGAAATTTAGAAATTGGGGTACCTAATTTTTTCGGAAAGCATACTTTCCTTACCTATGGTATAGAGCAAGGAAAGTAAAACAAATGGAGCTTATAAACCACCATCAATTGCCGTTTGCCAGTGTCCGTTTAAATTAAATTTCATTTTAAACTGTATTAAATCTATATCACGTTTCATTTGTTATATGTGATTCATTTTGAGTTAAAGCCAACAGCTGATTGAATTCAGTTTCAAGTAACGCACACAGATCGTCATCGGACGGACGGCACGCATCGGACGAATCGGATTATTAGATTTAATCATAGAAGGATAAGCATAAGGATAAGCATTCAAACTATATTTCTTGTCTCTGATTTAATGCATTGTTTTCAATTGGAGTGCGCATACCTATCCGCATCCGTATAGGTATGCGCACTCCAATTGAAACAATGCATCAAATCTGATAATCCGATCCGTCCGATGCGTGCCGTCCGTCCGATGACGATCTGTGTGCGCCCACCTTAAGAATTCACTGTGCAAATATATGTAGTGTAATTTAGAGTAAGTTTATATGGTACCAGCATGTAAATAGGTGGAGAGAACAGGCTACAAAATGGTGCTCAACTACCAGCCAGTAGGCAAGAGAGACTGAAGCTGTCCAAGGAAACATGGGCAGATATATGAGGTTCGGAACAGGCAGAGATGCCTAAACCCTGAAAGCTAGAAGAAGAAGAAGAAGAAATATAGGGAATTATATATATTTAATATAGCCTACATTGATACTGGGGCATTGTTATGGATGACAGAAAAGATGTGTAGTTTGATTATAAAAATACATGAAAAAGAAGCTATAATTTGATATACATACATTGTTTATTTGGGTTATTAATGTAACTTATATTGTATTAAATTGTATTGTATACTCTTGTAATTGACTTGTACAAATATGTATTTGTAATTTTGGCAATAAATTCAATTCAATTCAATAAATAGAGAACAGAAGGGGGCACAACACTCAACCTGGTGAACTCCATTTCATGTTTCCCACTTACTATTCTGAGTGTACTTACTATTATGTTAGTGTAAAAGAATTTGGCTTTCTGAAGTAATTAAGAAGATGAAACATGTTTGAGAAGTTGCCAAACCAAGTCTTACTCTATTACAGAAAAATCAAATCCCTTGTAAAGTCAACAAATTGAACAAATCCCTCACAGTTCTTGAATCAACACCTTACAGTACTATCATGTCACAAAGTAAATTGTGACGGGAAATGTTGCTAAATACTATAATTTATTGAAAGACGCTCGGCTATCAGCGCACAAGCTAGCTGACCGCGGAGATAAGAGGGCACCATGGAATATGGATCATCACAAATATTCTTTAAAACCGAATTGAACACTTCAAATGTACTTGAAGCCTCCTGTTGATGTACTTATCAATCTCTCCACTGGCAAAAATAAATTCTGTCACCAAATGGGGCATGGAATTGGATCAACACAAATATTCTTTAAAACCGAATTGAACACTTCAAATGTTCTTGAAGCCCCCTGTTGATGAACTTATCAATTTCTCCACTGGCAAAAATAAATCTGTCACCAATTGGGAGCATGGAATATTGGAGCATGACAATATTCTTTAAAACCGAATTGAACACTTCAAATGTTCTTGAACCCCCTGTTGATGACTTATCTATTTCTTCACTGGCAAAAATAAATTCTGTCACCAAATTGGGGGCATGGAATATTGGAGCATCACAAATATTCTGTAAAACCGAATTGAACCCTTCAAATGTTCTTGAAGCCCCCTGTTGATGTACTTATCAATCTCTCCACTGACAAAAATAAATTCTGTCACCAAATTGGGGGCATGGAATATTGGATCAACACAAATATTCTTCAAAACCGAATTGAACACTTCAAATGTTCTTGGAGCCTCCTGTTGATGTACTTATCAATTTCTCCACTGGCAAAAAAAAATTCTGTCACCAATTGGGAGCATGGAATCTTATTGGAGCATGACAATATTATTTAAAACTGAATTTAAACCTTCAAATTTTCTCGAAGTCCCCTGTTGATGTACTTATCAATTTCTCCACTGGAAAAAATAAATTCTGTCACCAAATTGGGGGCATGGAGTATTGGAGCATGGCAAATATTCTTTAAAACTGAATTAAACCCTGTAAATTTTCTTGAAGTCCCCTGTTGATGGACTATCAATTTCTTCACTGGCAAAATCAATTACTTTTCTCCTTTGTCTTCCCTTTCCCCCCCCCTCCTCATCATCTTTGTCGTCGTCCTTCTCCTCATCCTCCTCTGTTTTTTTTCCAATTTGTAGACTTTTTGAGGGCGTTCGATTTCTAAAAATGTTTGAAATGCCAAACCGTCGACTTGAATCTTAGACCTCACTTCGCTCGGTCAATAAATAAAATAATATCTACCCACCTGGACAGTAGCACCTTAGCACCCCAGACTGCACAGTGTTGTGGGAACAGGGCAAGAGTCAACAGCACCGTGTAGGGGGATGTAGTGTAGTACCAGGGCCCAGTGACTAGCCCTTTCACCTTCACCCCTCCTCGGGGTAGGCCCCTCAGGGCTGTAGTCCGTGATGTTACTCACATCATCCCCGTACTGGACAGGGGTGGGGTCGAGGTTTCGTTCGTCTGGGGCGACGAGTCCTTGTCTGTGGTCAGACCTATGATGCTTGTTTCTGAAACAAAGATATTCAAGTAATAATAATACAATTTTACTGTCAATCACATAATAACAGTTATAGACAACGTCAAATCAGCTAGTCAATTATATCACCTGTCAACATAGATAACTATAACTTTGTCATAACATACAGACATAACTTAATCATAACACAGTGATATCAATGTATCATGACTATTAAAAACGTGGTTTAGGTCTCCCTAATCAGTTTAAAATATTCTATTCCATAGAATAGGATTTCTCAATTCTAAAATTCATTACTGAATAAAATGGGTTTTTAATTAGCCAACTATACAAGTTATTCCTGACACTCAAGCTGCGTTTACCTCAAAGCATAGTCACTATAGATAGATTTACTCTATCTAAAGTAAGCCATGATAAAAGTTAGTAACAAAATGTTTATCTTTCCGTCCTTATAGATTCATTAGATTGACATAACTTATCATACACATGATTGAACATATGTGTTTGTCAAGCTCAGTACAATCTAATAGAATCTATAAGGATTGAGTTATTCACATTTTGTTAAGAACTTTAGTGTAACCCAACTTGAGTAGGCTACCCTTTTTTTAAATTTCTACTCACATGTTACAACAGTGATTCATTTCATGTGAGTGAATAAAAAAAAGATAAAGTATAATATTATGGCTGGTTTCCGAGCTCGGGATTTAGCTATATTCTAGACTTTAAACAGCTGGAGTCAAGAATTGGCTTTCATCTGTAAACATTTTTCCATATTTCTCATATTTTCCTAGTATGAGCTCTCGAGGGTGTCCACATTTTGATGAAACCCCTTCCGGTTTCGATTATTTAAAATTTTGGCCTTATAACTTTTAACGATTTATTGAAAAAAAATCCATGCTAATCTTGTGCTCATAGAGCATCATATTCTCTTCAATTTCATGTATTATTTCATTATTCTACGCATCTTCGATTTTTCCATCTTTTTGAAAGGTTTTTCCTTCAAATGTGACACCTTTAGAGAGCACATACCTATAGGGGAAACAAGCTTGAGAAGGAGAAAAAGGAGAGAAAAATAAGAGATGGAGAGGAGAAACAAGGAGGAGGAGGTGGTGAAGGAGGAGGAGGAGGAGGAGTTGGTAGGGTGAGAGGAGGAGAAGGAGAATGCGGTGGAGATTGAAGAGGCAGAGGTTGATGAGTGAAAGGAGAGTATGGGAGAGGAAAGCTTTCAAATTCTACATGGACCTTCTAAATCCATCCTAAAAAATTCCAAATACCATTTTTAAACTATCAAACTCACCATTATGACTGGATTCAAGTCCCTCCACTCAGGAAATTCGCCCAGCATATCGAAAGCCTCCAAGTTGACAAACACATCATCATCCACTGCTGTTGGGGTGACACTGTCACATCTATGAGTCCATCGGATTCAGACTGGACAACCAGGACATCATTGTCATTACTCGAGTTCTTGGAGCTATGGTTACCGCTCCTGTCACTGGAAAATAAAGAGAAGCTTGAGAAGGAGGAAAAGGAAGAGAAAAATGAGAGATGAAGTGGAGAAAACAAGGAGGAGGTGGAGGAGGAGGTGGTAAAGGAGAGGAGACTCCAAGAGGACCTACAAAAGTATTAAAAAGACAGAAATGATGCCAAAATATCACTAATTTATTGTAAAATTGCATACTACATACATGTTACTATATCTAATTTCACAAGAAATAGTGATATTTTTGAAAACATCTTAATGTTTTCATAGTGGATAGCATAAATATCACAAAATCTCATTAACAACAATATCTGAAGACAATTTAATTGTATATATTCGACGATAATTTTATTATTTTGGAGTGGTTATTAACAACTCTATCTGCGATTGCTTATTTATTCGTTTATTTTATTTAAACTAATTTATTGAGAGATCATAATGATCTCAAACATTTCCAATTGTAGAGATTCGAGTGAATATTTTTTGTTTTTTATCATTTTAAATATCAAAATTCAAAATTTTTTTTAGTCATTAGTTTTGAAGTGGAAAATGGACTTTTTGAAGTGAAGTGAAATCTTAACCTTATTCTTTTTTGAAACTTTTATTTGTAAAAATTGGGAGAAGACAGTTTTGGGCTATGCCTTGTCTTCGCCCAATCATATTATATATTTATATATTATGATTTTTAATAATTGTCAATGAAATAAATAATAATAATAATAATTAATGATCATTCTCTATATCATGTATCTGAATTAAGTTTGTTTTTTATAATTATTCGAAATTCTTCGAAGAAGCCTTCTTCTCGAAGAAGCCTTCTCTGATCAGGTCTTGTGGCATTTGATCATGATTAAAATTAACAGCCTTGGTGTAACCGGGTAGTTCAAGCTCCATGTAAAGATTATTGTAAATAATTTATAATGTTTGAAAATATATATAATCAGCAATATTCTCCTTGGCAGGTCCATACAGGATTCCCCCCTTCTCCATTCCTGTCAGTCCTGTGCTATTAGGAAATATACGAACCAAATAATGGATCAATTGATAATAAATCATATTGATTGATTGATACAAATGTACATGATCAAAATGACAGGGAGAGAAAAATAAGAGGTAACCTTGTGCTATTCCGCTCCCAAATTTAGATAAGGTTACACATAGTCCGAAATAGGTTAAGTCTTGTAATTGTTCACTTCACTACATTTTCAGTCCTTAACTGTTTTAACAACGTAGATTTTAATTTAGATGCTTCAAAACCAAACATGGTAAATATTTAACATTATTGTCACTAAAATGAAAATATTTACATATTAAAGAAATAATATTTTTCATAAATAATATTTTATGAATAAAATACAGATAAGATATATATTATAAACTATTCAAATTCTATTTTCAGAGTAGGATAGAACTTCTAACCCAAACTTCCGAAGTCAACGACAACAGCGCATTGTGACGTTGACATTCAGATTGGCCAAATTCCACGGTGCTGAACAGCTGATCAAAAAATTTTCATTATCTGTGTTTATTATTCACGAATCAAAACATTTATAATAATTATCATCTTATTGTCATTTGGAAGAAAAAAATAAGTAAAACTCAACCTCTTACATAATGGAACATAATCTTTTAGGTTATTTAGACAATCAGAATAAAAAAAAAAATACTTGGACAATTTCCTGATATTTAGATCACCTCCGATTTGCTAGAGGTATGGACCTTCCGGTTTGCTTTTGGAAGTGTCTAATAAACATTATTCTCATATTCATATTGTGTATTTTTCTGTGTTGCGAAAAATACGTTCTCACCATGGGCAAAAATGTTTTTTCCGGCTCTCATCTTTTCTAGTCCTCGGCTTACGGCCTCGGACTTGAAAACCGATTTCGAGCCGGAAAAGTCTCTTTTCGGCCCTAGGTGCGAAATATACTATTGCAGGATCAAAAAACAAACTTGATATTTTAAAATTATATTTTTAAATTATGTGCTAGATTACATTTCATCATCCTATAATGAGAATTAATACAATTAGTGTTATCAGCAAATTTCATATTTATTCGGTTAAAAAGTTGTCTTAAGTATTGTTTTATTATTCTTATTTGCTATCTTTTTTTTTAGTTTTGTGCGCTGTACTGTTGTGTAAATTGGTTGCGAAATAAAGAATCTATCTATCTATCTATAAATACAGCTATTGGTGCTTTTGTATAAATGACTCAAAAAGTAGATTAGGGTACTAAAAAGTAAATAAATTGATTGTAATAGTTATTAAAGATTGTAATAGAATTAATAATATTTAAGTGTCCTCCAAACCCCACAAAACCTACCTATGCTGGGGCTCCGGTGTCCCGCAGTTCATAGCATATTGGCCGAATTGTCTGCTGTATACCTCCTGGGACAAATCCAACGTCCTCATTGAAATAGCTGTGATGATGATTTCCCTCCTCCTCCTCCTCCTTCTGCCTTCCCATCCATATTCGCGAACGAGAAGAGGTGGAGGAAGACGAAGACGATGTGGAAGGAGTTTTTGATGTCCATGTTGAATCGCAGGAGGTGTCCATGTGCTTAGGGGAGAGCTGTTGGTCGGTTTTTGGGGGCTTTTGAGGTGGTTGAAGATCTTGAATAACCTGAAAAAGGAATTTTCGATAAAATCACTTTTTCTACCATGAGAAGTGAGCATTTCTGCACTGATTACAGAACGCAAAGAATCATTTTCCGCTCTAGTGCGCAAAGTATTACTTTGCCTACTCCAGATTTGCAGCATGACAACGCAAATAGTTAGTAGGTTATATGGACACACCAGTGCAGCAAAATCAAAATTAAGTTGGTAACGCTGACTGTGGTATAGTGAGTTCCACGTTATATTGGCAGTGGAGAACAGCGGTGCCTTGCCATTATGTGCTTTGATTATAGTCATTTCAATGCTTACATAAGATAAACCCCTTCAAGCAGTCAGATAACTTTCAATCGAATTACTAATCATTATAATTTGATTATTATTATTCAATTCTAATATTTACAGTTTTTTAATTATAAAATTACACAGAAAAACATTTGATGGATTTCAGGAATTTCACCAATAATTACCCACTTTTCATTCAATGGTAACTGTAGGAAATTAATGTGAAATACGTGCGCAAAGTTCCTCTGCTGCACTCAAAACCATTCCGCCCTCGCCTATAGCTGGGGCGTAAACGGTTTCTTTCGGTGCAGCAAACTGTCACGTTGCGCACTATTTCACAATAACTATTTGGATTCAAAAATGGAGATCATGGATTTGATTGCTCAATTTTTCATCTAAGCCATCACGCTCCTTAGGAGGACAAGAGAGAAAACGGATAACAGTAGTGAGCCCGGGCTGGAGTACTCGCTCAAAGTGCTGCTGATATTCCGTCAACTGTTCTATTTAATGCGGTGAAT